>NW_028246832.1:0-52875 GCF_964263255.1 Lissotriton vulgaris
ACCATCAGCATTTCCGGCTAATAGAACAGCATCGTCCACGAATATTAACACAGGAACTAAAGACCAACCAATTTTCGGGACATGAGAAGTACAGTTGGTTAAAAATAAATTGAGGGCATTAAACAACTCATTTTGTGACACTGGTAAAAATCAATGGTGAGTTAAAATACATATATTTCACGCACACAGTAAAGACAATTTCAAACAAATACTTTTCAAACGCAAGGCATGTGGGCTGTCATAAGTAGGAAGACTGCATGCATTTGATCTCATGCACCATTGCTTTCCAAATTAGGCTTCCTGGGACGACAAATATCATGTCTCATGCTGAGACTGGCAATATATGTGTCTATCAAAGGCATGGTTAGAGTCACTTTATTACTCACTAAAATGGCTAGAGCATGATTACCTATAAATTTCAAATGACAAAATCTAGATATAATTCTCCTGTGGGTAATAGCTTGTTTTATCACTAATTCTGTAGCATCGATTTACTCTGTATGTTTCTGTATGCATCATTCCTGCTCTACACATTGCCAGTACCTGGATTTTGATCTCCAGCCCTCTTTTTTCCCTTCACTTCTTGGTGGAAAACTTTCCAGCCCAATGACTCTAATAAATAACATATTTTCTCATCCAAGGAGAGAGTGCATGAATTCAAACGTTCATAGCATCAATGAGGGTAACACAATACGAGGGTAAAACACGTTCTGGAGCAGTGTAGATGAGATCTTGGTATTTCACAATGGACCACCGCTCTAATAGCAATTTGTAATTGAAGTTTAACAATTTTTTAAGAAATAATTTCCTTTAGTCACAATCGCTTGAGAGCATTTTATAGGACTGCATTCAGCCCTGTGAATGAAAGCTGACAAAACCTGCACTGGGTAACCTTGAAGTGTCTGTCTGCAAAGCATGCCTGCAGAGCAGTTTCTCTCCTATAGAAATTTAGACCAGATTTTTCCAAGAGAGCATTATACCTAAGTCCACTTCAATTCTAATACCCAAATAAAGAATTGAAGGGCTCATTTCCATTTGGGAAGAGCAAATGTGTTTAAAAAATATCAAGGTTGGATTGTCCACCTGTTCAGTTTCCCTACTTAATTTAGAGGCGGAGGAAATCCTGTGTTTCTGTAAATATATCCATAGTTGGTTCTATTGGGTTAATCAGTATCAATGGCAATGGCCAGACAACTGCCATGGTGTCGGAAAATCAAACAATGCACCCTTATGTGTTAGGGACCTTGTATTTTGTGCTTTTACCAAACACATCTCTGCACCGTTGATTAGCGTTTGGAAAAAAATGTTGACCAGCCACCATATCATCATGGCATTTCAGACCTGTAAGAGGGATGGGTGGATGTATAGACGAGGAGACCGCTGTTTAGTCTTAATGGTGATTTATTAAGAGACTGTCTTATGAAACAAATGAGAAAGACTGATTTTGACACATTAGTCTGTGTTAAACTGAGTAGGGTGTAGTGGTTTCTGACGCTTCTTTTTCTTTCTTCTCCTTTTAAGAACTCTCAGTGAGGTAGTACAGTGCCTGGAGTCTCAGAAGAAGTGAAAGAGTAGCCATAAGTAAGTTGTTTGGTTTTATCAGGGTTGTTCATCACCTAATCCTTTTCTAGTGCATAGATTTAGGAGACTTAAGAGCCGTTCTTTCTAGTGCTAACTGTTCCCAAACAATAGAGATACCTTTTCTTCCTAGAAAGGTTCACTCCCTTCTTTGTATCCTTTCTAGACAAAGATACCACTGTGGAAACCATAGACAAAGTAAGCTAAAGAGAAAAAAAAATGAAAGTCTCCTTCTATAAGAGGATAGAGCATGTCTGCCTTTATTCTGTTGTGGGAGATCAAAACTGTTGCATGCATTCAAATAGTGCTTTCTTTATTTATAATTTGTTTAGGGGGGAAGTGATAGGAAGTGAAGAGTGGGGGGAGTTCCAGGTGATTTGTGGTAAATTCAAAAGAAAAAAAAAATCCTTTTTCAGTGATCTCTCCAGCGCCCTTCCCTCAAAGAACCCTCGCTGTGGTCCGCAGACCCCCTCCCTCCCAACCCCGGTTAACCAAACTTATCTGCGACACCGCAGCTGTCCTGAATTGCGGCTGGCTAATCTGCATCCTCTGAGGGCAACCACTAGACTTCACTCCACTCTTCTGTGTCCTCTTCCAACTCCTAGATGACGTCCTGGCTCGTAGGATCCTGACGATCCATGGCATCTCCCTCAGTTCCAGTGCTCCAAAAAACAAGTAGGTCCTTCCTTCTTCGGGAGTCCGGCATCTGAACTTGCACGACTCCGGTCTGACGACGGAAAGCTTTTCTTCTTCTCTCCGCCTCAATGACTGGTCCTTTCCTATGGAGGCTTTGTTTTCCCATTTAAAATGAAAAGACTCCTGATAAAGGTCTGACATGTCCTTGTGGGGTTGCTTGAGCCTTTTTTCACATGTTTACTTCCGGGTACACGCTGGAGGTAAGGGGTGAAGAGGTGTGTACCGAGATTAGTCTTGGACCTGGACCCTTCCCAGTACGGGTTCCGCAGCAACCACAGCACCTCATCGCTGCCACTGATGACATCAAGTCCCTGCTGCACAGCGGAGAAACGGCAGCCATCATCCTCATGGACCTGTCAGACGCTTTCGACACAGTCTACCACCACACACTACGAACACGCCTCCACAACGCCGGGATCCAAGAGAAGGCCCTGGACTGCACCACCTCCTTCCTCTCCGGCAAAACACAGAGCGTTCGCCGTTCCCCCTTCCGCTCCAAAGCCACCGGGATCATCTGCAGCATACCCCAGGGCTCATTCCTCAGCCCAACTCTGTTTAACATCTACATGGCACCGCTCACCCACGTCACCCGTCGGCACAACCTCAACATCATCTCCTTTGCCGATGACACCCAGCTGATCCTCTCCCTCACCAAGGACCCCCACACCGCCAAAACCAGTGTTCACGAAGGAATGAAGGCCGTCGCTGAATGGATGAGGAACAGCTGACTGAAGCTGAACCCGGGCAAGATGGAGGTCCTCATCCCGGGATCCACCCCTTCGGCCGGGGATGACTCCTGGTGGCCGACCTCACTGGGGACCACCCCAACACCCACCGACCACGCACGCAACCTAGGGGTCATCCTCGACTCCACCCTCTCCATGACTAAACACGTCAATGCCGTCTCCCTCCTCCTGCTTCGACATCCTCTACATGCTCCGCAGGATCTATAAGTGGATCTTCACTGAAACGAGAAGAACGGTCACCCAGGCCCTCGTCAGCAGCAGGTTGGACTACGGAAACACCCTCTACGCAGGAGCCTCGGCCAAACTCCTGAGATGGCTCAAACGCATCCAGAACGCCTCTGCACGCCTGATCCTCGAAATCCCTCACCGCAGCCACATCACACCCCCACTGAGAGACCTGCACTGGCTCCCAGTCAACAAGAGGATAACCTTCAAGCTCCTCTCCCACGCTCACAGGGCACTCCACAACACTGGACCAATGTACCTCAACAGACGACTCAGCTTCTACACCCCCACCCGACAGCTCTGCTCCGACGCCCTCGCCACAGTCCCCCACTTCCGAAGAGTGACATCTGGCGGCAGATCGTTCTCCCACCTCGCTGCCAAGACCTGGAACACCCTCCACATCCACCTATGGCAGACCCAAGACCTGCTGACCTTCAGAAGACTCCTCAAGACTTGGCTTTTCAAGCAGTAGCAAGTTTCAAGTTTCAAGTTTATTTATTATGTTTCGGCTCTCAACAGAGGGCCACATAAAACACATACAATTATACAAAAATTGTTACGATGGAAAACATTGGTTACATAATTAAAGAACCACAGCTATTCACTGTAAAGCAGGGAACTAACACTTCTCTAGGGAATATTTAATAAAT
Source organism: Lissotriton vulgaris (assembly GCF_964263255.1). Lineage (NCBI taxonomy): Eukaryota > Metazoa > Chordata > Amphibia > Caudata > Salamandridae > Lissotriton > Lissotriton vulgaris. The sequence goes on from NW_028246832.1 coordinate 3,896, forward strand.
ATCTAAAAACCCTCTGAAAAAGTTAAAAATTCTAAAACAGAACATTTCATTTGGCGGACAAAAAGTGCATGGAAAAAAGTTTTAACATTTAAAATTCCCAGTTGTAAACAAATTGGTTTTAACCACTTAGAACGCAGAGGGCGCAATACTGGACAAATAAACAAAACATGATTACGATCCTGTATGGCATTACTACAAAGATTACATATCGGGGATACACCATACCATTTCGCAATGAGGTAATTAAGGGGGAGCAGATCATGTCTTAAAAGGTACCACAGTCTACGGACTTTATGGGGAATATTCCAAGAAAGGTATTGTTGGGGCAGTTTTGGTGTATATGAACTTAGCAATAACTGCCTTTCTTTAATCCCTTGTTTAGCAAGCATATCCATCTTAAAGCTGAGTTCCCATGAGGCACTTTTTAATTTTGACTTTAGTTCGGCAGGAGTAAGCAAAAACAGTGAGCTCTCATCCAACTCCAATAGATTAACAGCTTTTCTAAAGTTCTTAACCAACATTGAGAACTCATTAAAGTGGCCCAAAAGTTATTTTTTAATAGCATCCCGTAGGGTATCAGGGTTACTTCTTGCTAAACAGGCTACCCACCTTACGAGGGCAATTAGCCCCTGAACCCAACAACTACGAAGTCCGAATTCTAGCCTGCATGCGGAAACTGAGCAGGCTGTGTTTAGGGAAGAAATTCTTCTTAACACCTTTCCTTCGATTTTGTGCAAGAATTCCCACTGATTTAGGTCCACTAGTTCTAATCCATAAAGTAACGTGGCAGGGATCTTTGCTCTGAATACCTCTAGAAATAGTGTGAAGTGTCTCTTTCCTGTAGCATTATACAGAGACCTTAACCCCATACCATGAGCCAAAGCTTTATGAGAGATGTGGTCAATGTGGGGTTTCTCACTTAAATTTGATGAAATGATCTTACCCAGGAAGGTATAAGTTTTAACCACTTCAAGTTTTTGTCTTCCTATGGCCCAACCATAATTTTCAGATCTACATTTTTTCTTTCCAAAAGTACACATTATTTTACTTTTCGAGACGTTAATCTTCATATAATGTGTTTCTGCAAATTGATTTAATGCATGCAGACAGTTGGACAAGCCCTTTGGTGTTAAATCAAGGATAAGGATATCGTCCGCATACATTAAGACAGATATCTCTGAATCTCCTATTTTTGGTGCTTGCCCCACACACGCAGTAATAACCTTTGGAAGAACTGCCGTATACAAAGAAAATAATGTTGGGGCCAATATACACCCTTGTTTCAAACCATTTGGGGAAGGAATAGGTTGTGAGAGACCTCTCTCCCCACCATATAACACCTTGCACCAAGTGCCCGAGTGAAGAGCTTTCACAAGTTCAAGGAGCTGTGTTGGCATGCCTAAAGCTGCGAGCTTTCTCCACAGCGTTGGACGATCCACTTTGTCGGACGCGGTGGAGAAGTCAATAAATGCCACGTAAATTCCACTTCCTCGAACACGTACATATTTATCAGTAATCACCTGCAAGGCTGTTAAATTATCTAATGTTCCATGATCTTTACGAAATCCCGTTTGTTCCAAAGGTAAAATACAGTTGAGTTCTATCCAGTCATTAATTAAGGTTAAAAGATATTTAGCGAATACTTTTCCTATTGCATCCAATAAGGCTATTAAACGGTAGTTAGCTGGATTCTCCCGTTCACCCTTTTTAAATAGGGGAATTAATATACTTCCTCTCCATGAGTCAGGGACAGATCTAGAAAGGAGACATGCGTGAAATATTGGGAGAAGAATTTTACTCCAGGAGGTGACGTCTTGTTTCAGTAGGGACATGGGAAGTTCATCAGGACCCATAGCTCCAGAAGAGCGCATGCTCTTTAACACAGAGGCTATGGTTTTCTCAGATGGGAGCTCTATGCTATTTTTACTATTCAGAATTGGATCCCCAATGTCACCTAATACACCATTGGAAGCATATAAACCAGTTATGAATTTTATCCAGATGTCTTCAGCAATAGCAATGGGAATGGTGGTAGTTCTTACACCACATCCCTTCCCTATTATTGACCAAAATTCTCTGGAATTGTTAGAGGGTAATGCTTCTCTTAACCTAATCCAGAGAGAATCTTCCTTTTCTCTTTTTAATTTTATTTTCAGTCTAGTCCTCCGTCTCCGAAGTAGGGCTAATTGTTGTGCAGTTTCCTTGGTTCTACTCAGGTACTGTAGCCTCACAAGTTTATTTATCTCCCTATTTAAGGGTAGTAGAATACTCGGAATGGAATACGACTTATTGGTATTTTTTGTTTTCTTGGCTAATATGGTAACCTTATTCTTAAACTTTTCAAAGTTTAGAATTCCCTACCCTGCCATTCTTCTAATTCCAGAATGGTTTGAAGTAGTATATTTTGGACATCCTTCATACTAATGGGGTCCCAAAAGCATCTACCAGATTTAGTATGAATAGAGACTCCTTTATTAACTATAGACCAAGGGTCTGTGTCTGGAGGTTGCAAGGAAACAATTAAGTTAGTCATATTATGGTCACTTGGGGAGGATTGAGAAATCATTATATCTTGAACGAAGGAAAACGTATCATAATCCTTAATCACATAATCCAAGATAGATTCACCCCTAAATGACCTATGTGTAAACTTGGCAGGAATGTCAGACGGCATCCTACCATTTACGATTAGACCCTCAAAGTGACTGAGTTCTTCAAGTAATATTTTTCCTCTTTTGTTAGTTTTTATATTACTGGGAAAAATTGCTTGAGGGATATTATACGCTTCTTCCTTGTAGGTATTTCTAAACATATCTAGACTTACATTGGAAACTTTGCTATTTAGGTCACCCATAAGCAAAATATAAGGAGGCTAATCCTGCTCTAGTAGTTGCTTTACATAAGAAAACATTCGCTTCAAAACTACATTAAAAGTGTTTTCAGGGGGAATATATGCATTTAAAAGCACTAGAGAAAACAATTTCCTACTGTTCCTAAGTTCTTAATAGTTATGGACTGGAAAAGATTACTGCTATCCTTATAGTGAGAAAACTGACATTGTAATGTATTTAATAAAAAGCATGCAATTCCACCTTTTGCATGGCCTTTCTTCACAGATATGGCGGCAGCCTCAAGCACAATATAGTCTTTTCCTCCATCTATACTGTTTTTGCACCATGTTTCCTGAATACATAATACATCAGCATGCAAAAATCTAATTTCTCTGAACAATTATGTAAGCCAGCGGCATTCCAGGATACTATTTTTAATTGACTGTTAAAGATGTTGAAACAGTCTTGGGTTGTTCGATGTATTATTGGACAAAACTCCTGGTAGCCAATTCCATAACTGGATGTCTTCTACAGGGGGCTTATCCAAATTCACAGAAAGAGGAAGTACCTCAGAGACCATGCGTTTACCTCTGGACACCCAAATTTTTAAATCTTTACTGTGAAAGTAATGGTCATCCTTCTCACAGCCCATTTTGAAAGCTTCTTCCCTAAAAGTGAAGCGCTTTCCATGGTTAATAAAGGGTAACACATCGATCCCTTTGCATTGAAAAGCTTCTGCTTGTTGGAGAACTAAATTGGCGATAATTTTGGAACAAAATTTTACTCGTGCTCGTTGTTCACGACCAACCCTTATTATGGAGACCAAGTCAATATCACTAGACAGGATTAATTTTAAACTTTCAATGTCTTTAAAGGAGTTAATCAACCAAGATCTATTTAAGTTTAAATCAGAGTCAAATAAGGGAAGGAAATCCAGAGTCAAAGTATCGATGCAGAGGTTAGAAATTTTTAAGGGGACACAAGAGATATTCGTCGGTTCCTCAACAATGGGACAATAATTGGGAGCAAGTGGGTTAAGTACCCTTTTTCCAGTATTAGGATTACTTCTAGTAGCCTCTTTTACTGATTCCATGGGGATTATATCGACTACTATAGGGTTTAATACACCCTCATCCAGAATACTGACTACAGGACGGTCTTCTACAACAGAATTAGTAGCAGAAGCAACAGCCACATTAGGGGAATTATCCAATAAAGAACCATCTTCAATATCTATTACGTCACGAACCTCTGTAGCAATATGCTTTTGGAAAATAATTTGCCTCTGTTTTTTCTTGTTATGTTTTCGAGTAGGTTTCCTATTTTTTCCCTTATACTTTCTACTTTTTACTTTTACCATCCCTTTAGACAGTACAGAACCATCAAAGCCTTTTGCATCCTGATTAAAAATAGGAAAAAGATCAATCACGACAGAATGGTTAACCTCAGCCGCGCATTTTTCCTTCAACGATGGGTCTGAGACTTTTCTCCTTTGTAAGGGAGGAGAGTGGATAGCCACAGAGGGTTCATGAATATCAACCTTTATCAACTTCTCCAATTGTTTATTTTTACTCAATATCGGATTACTGGCCAAGTCCTTCTGGTCAGCTGTTTCAATAGGATCAGTAACTCCAATCTCAGTATTTTTAGCAAGCAGTACTTTCAGTATTTCTGTAACCGAATGCAAAATGCAGTCTGAGCTCCCAACAAATTTACCTAATAAAAGAAGTATGGAGGCAAGTAAATGTTCAAGTGCTATCAAAGATTCAGAGATAGGTTTTTCACTTTTTGGTTGTTCTGATGCAATAAGAGAACAAATCCCAGATAAATTAATCTGCGGAGAATTCAAATGGCTCTGCAACGAAAAGATGTCTTGTGAATTCAATGATGGAGTGCTACTGTAAAGCAATAAGCCCGATGGCGTTGCTCCATTTGGAGTTTTACTGGTTTTTGGTTGTTCCGGTAATTTCTCATCCAAATAGCGACCACAAAGTTCAAGATCGATACTGGATGGTATGGAAAGATCATTAATGTTCAGTTCCTCATTTTCTGTGGGTTTATGAGACATTGACTGAGGATCTTTAGAAAAAGCTGGGACAAAATCGGAATTTAAGCTTTTAGATATCCCTACTAAGGGTGTAGAGTTGATATTTGGAAGAGAGGTAGATATATTTCTTTCTGTATTCAGCTCGGATTTGGTAATCTTCACTGCTTCGAGCTGTTTTTCAGCCATAGTTGACGATAGAACGTTAGAAATACTTGACGCTTCCGTGGATTTATTCACTGATTTTTCCCAGATTTTCAACAATTGCATCTGACCTTTCAATAAGACGCTCTTTTCAGAATTGTTCCTTACACTATTGGATTTAGTTTTTATACTAGACCTTCCACCCAATACTCTGCCAGAGCGTAATGTTCTTGATGTCATACTTTCAAGGCTAGATATAAGTAGCACAACTGAACAACAAGTACTAGTTTTTTAACCAAAAATCAAAATAACGGGGCCCAGCCCAGCCTACCTCAGCCACTGAGGGCCACAGAGGGCCCGCCCTTTGCCCGGGCTTAGCCCGGCGGAGCCCGCGCGCGTCCCGCGGTGCGTGGGCTTCCAGCTGAATTAAAGGCAGGTGAGGGGAGCGTGGCGGTGAGGTGCTCCAGGCCCAGATGGCTTGTGGGCAATGGAGTTTCTTTCAGCCAAAAAACGGCTACAGCCCCGCAATCACGAGTGTTTCCCGCGGAGCGGGAAACGCGAGAAGTTATGCACCAGCGCTGCCAGATAGCGCTTCAAGCAGCGTTTTCACCTCGAGCAGAGTTCACAGCCAAACGAGTGCAGCAGCAACAGAATCAATCTCCGTTCCACAGCGGGCTTCCAGCTGAATTAAAGGCAGGTGAGGGGGGCGTGGCGGTGAGGTGCTCCAGGCCCAGATGGCTTGTGGGCAATGGAGTTTCTTTCAGCCAAAAACCGGCTACAGCCCCGCAATCACGAGTGTTTCCCGCGGAGCGGGAAACGCGAGAAGTTATGCACCAGCCCTGCCAGATAGCGCTTCAAGCAGCGTTTTCACATCGAGCAGAGTTCACAGCCAAACGAGTGCAGCAGCAACAGAATCAATCTCCGTTCCACAGCGGGCTTCCAGCTGAATTAAAGGCAGGTGAGGGGGGCGTGGCGGTGAGGTGCTGCAGGCCCAGATGGCTTGTGGGCAATGGAGTTTCTTTCAGCCAAAAACCGGCTACAGCCCCGCAATCACGAGTGTTTCCCGCGGAGCGGGAAACGCGAGAAGTTATGCACCAGCGCTGCCAGATAGCGCTTCAGCAGCGTTCACAGCCAAACGAGTGCAGCAGCAACAGAATCAATCTTCAAGCAGTAGCAGCATTCCCTGCCCTAGCACCTTGAGCAGTGCGCTTTACAAATGATATGATTGATTGATTGATTGATTGATTGATTGATTGATTGATTGATTGATTGATTGATTGATTGGACCACCTCACAAGATCACTCAACATTTCTTTTTCAAAAGTCCGCTAACCATGTTGGCAGGAACACTTTTTAAGAAACAATACTTCCATGCTGTCAGCAAACCCTAGCTTCAGCGGACAAACTTCAGGTTAGTGGTTAGGTAGTGCCTCTGATGCCCCAATCACTGGCAGCCTGCCTAGCAAATTGTAAATGAGGCCCTGAGTCTTTTCTATTACAGCTTCAAAACACTCTCTCCTAAAGCACTGTTCCAACTGGTGCTTGCAGTGACTTTTATTGACAAATCTAGAGATCATGACACATAATGGGGATTAGCACACTCAAAGTATTTGTGCCTGCATTGCACATGTTTATAGTTCATGTTTAGCTTGCTATATACAGCTCTAACCATCTGAAAGACCTCATGTGTATTCTTAAAAAAAGTATAATAATTACAGATGAGTGCCATGGGGAAGTCCCCTTCTGCTATTGTTTTTAAGTCTATTTTATGGTTTGAATTTGCTTGCATGGGCTGCCCATTAAGGCCATGGTATCCTTCAAAGAAGAAGAGAAAGGGTCACACAGCAGACTGCAGCAAATGAATCCATGGTATATCAGACCACTCAATATGTGGAATAATGTACACTTACCAAGGTATATTTTGAGGAAATTATAAGTCACTTTTGAGTTTAATGCATTTAAAAGACCCTCCTCTTAGGCCGTATGCCTCTATATTGTCATGGAATTCCTTTCTGAATTGCAATATCCATATGATGTAAAGATGGGGGTACATTTAAGCTACGTTTTAAGAATAAAATGATTTGTGGGAATGAATAAGAAAATAACTAGAACAAATGCCTAAGCGAGCCAAGTTTCGATGATTGTCAAAAAATCTATACTATGACATAAGGTGATATCCACCCATACATTGTAAAACTTTTTAATGGACACACAGTAATAAGTGCACATTTGTATGTACCTTCAAATTCCAAGTGTATCAGGCTGCAAACAGACATGTAAGGAGCATAACCTTCTTCTGCTAAAACATTAGTGAAGAAAGTTTTGGGCATATTTACAACGTAGTGACAGAGTGACCGTTAGCATTCCTGGCTTAACGCCATGCTCTGCCACTTCAGAAACGCAGGGCTTCACCATACTTACAACAATGTGATACAGCCCTGCATTTCCCTCTGCACAGGTGCTAAACTTAACAGCCTAGCACCAACGCAGCACCCTTGCACCATAGGGCAAGGGTGTCTGCATTGAGAGGAGGATTGTTTATGTGCAGGAAGGTCTCCAGTCCTGCACATAAACAATCTTTAACTGATGTTTCGTAACTTTTATGTGTGCTGGTTAATGCAGCACACATTGAAGTGTGTTGCGGATGAATGCCCACTGCATCACACATTGCCCTCCCCTTTCACACTGTATGTAGGGTGAAAGGGTGTCTTATTTACAAGGCAGCATTAAGCCACGTTAAGTGGCTTAAAGCTGCCTTGTAAATAGGGTGAAGCCCCTATCGCCACCACAACATCACAAAAAGTGACGCTGTGGTGGTGATAGGGGCTTGTAAATATACCCCTTAGTGTCTGCAAGAATAGGATGCATTTATATAGAAAATGTATTGTCCACTAGAAGGCAATTTGCAAAGTTCCCATTTCCAGTGACCACTAGAACCATGCTCTTGTATGTTAGAACACAGGTTGCTAAGCCTAATAATATTGTCAGAGCCCTGATTGCCACCATCAATATGCATCCCAGTAACTTGGATAGCTTCAATATTTGCAATACGTGTAGCTGTTTGGGCCAATATGTACGAGAAGCAGTCAGGATCCCAAATATTTATAACTGGATAACTCAGAAAGTAGCACTTAAAAAACAAAGAGACTCAGTGGCAATTGACCCCACAAAGCATTCGGACCTGTACAGATTTAGGACAGGCAGCTGGAAGAAATAGACATGAATTTAGAAAACCGATTTACTCACCTTCTAAGATTTGCACTTAAAAATGCTTTGAATGTCGTAGAAACGTTTATGCGAGGAACTGGCTTCTCAGAAAAAGATTAAATACATAATGATTAGAACTTTAGTAAATAAACTGAAAATACATTAGCTAAACACATGTAAATCAATGCATGTTTCAAAGGAACGTGTTTTGCACTGAGCAACTGTGTATATTAACAAAGCCCAAAAAATCTTTTACTTGATTCTTACTCACAGTTACATGAAGGAGACACTTAGCAAAAGTGCTTAGCATTAATGACATCTTTTTAGAAATGTGCTGACTATAACATTGTGTTCATCCAACTCCTCACTCCATGTTAGATCATGTGTTAGAATGCAAAGAGTTTATGCAAACTGTTAGCTAAATATGACTTAGATACTTTCTGAATGATGTTTCTAGATAACATTGATAGATTCTTTCATATTACTGACTAGCTATTGTTCATGCATCAAGCTCATAGAGCATCCTTTAACTTAAGTAAGAGGTTCTTATGAGAACTTTCTCTCATGTAACAAATATTGAATCAAGTGTATCAACTATTGGCAACAAGGGTACAGACTCTGAGAATCAGATGAAGCATCATATGACCGAAGGCACTACATCGTGACAGACAGAAGACACATAATGAATTGTTACAAAAGTATGAATCTATATTAATGAGTGTTCCTCGGTAGTTAGCAATGCTTCCTTTACCTCATTCTCTGAGCTTGCCCTTACCCATTAGTCCATTCCAGTGGTCATGCCCCTGGACCTCTCCTTGTCCTGAGACTTTTCTTTATGGAGAGTTGATTTCTTTAGCTGTTCCTCTGAGGTGGCGACTTTTGCATTGAGTGATCAATGCAACTGCAATTACTGTTGTTACTACAGCTCTACGGTACTCGCTGAGTTTCCAGAACTAGTCTTATTTGCTCTTCTCCAGAGGAACTCTTCATGGGTCCTCTAGTTGGCCTGAGGGGTTTCTTTACGGAACACTGGGTATTTTTCTAATGCTGACTTCTAACCAAACCTAGTTTATATTTCTGTAAAGCTATTCATCTGAATAAAGAGATTTGGAGACTCTAACCTTATGATAAAAAGAGATTTTGAAACTTGTACCAATCTCTTATCATTGACTGATTGAAAATTCTAAATGTCATTGATGGTTTGAATTGATCTGGGAAAGCTAATTCGCCTACCATGGAAAAGGTCCATTGACTTCTCTGGAGCCACAATGATTTTTAATGGCGAGATTAGTTTGTGGGTGTATATAACGATCCTTGTGAGTCATTGGGCTCCCACACAGCAATCAAAGAGGTTTCAAAACCACCTTGCGACATTTTGTGTAAACCGGAATTGTCTAGCTTAAGAATCAGCCAACCCTCCTAAAAACTATTGATAGCTGATCACGGATTAGCATAAGGGTAAACAAAACAAATCAGTAGTGTGCTGTGCACCCAGGTTATAAAGGATTCAAACAACCTTTGAGTGGGAGCTTTGCAGTTAAAGAAAACTTTTCAACCTGGTATTTCTAAATGGGAATGTGGTGATCAACTGCTGATAAGCTAGTATCAGCGAAAAAATGCCCCAGATTTTTAGCTTTAAAGGCCAAAAAAATCGTAGCTCAAACAATATTTAGAGCACAAAGGAGTTGCAAATTTACAAAAATCTTCAAAAATGTAACCATTTAAAACGCAATATCTACCAGTAAGTAATAACCTCTTTCATGTTAAATATGAAATCAAGTGACACACAGATTTCCAAAAGACATGAACTCTTTAAAAACCAACAAGAAATGGATTCTACATCCCTCAGTGGTGGATGCTTAGATCCATAAGACACTGAGGTGCTGGAAAAGGTAAAGCCTTGTAATATAATGCTTAGCTAATAACAAAATTAATTAATGCAGATGTAGATCTTTCATTAAAACCTGTGATGTATACATTGAAGTGACTTCTGATCCGAGAACATTTCTATAACAATGAATTAGTTTGGGATGAAGAAATGGTGGGTCTTGAAGGAGTGGGGAGAAATCATTTTATATATCTTTTTCTACATAATTAGATTTTAAAGACAGATTTGATCTCTTTTCTGTGATTTTTTGTGTCAAAAGCAAGTGACTTTACTATCTAAGACTTTGATATTTCAGACCATGCATCAATGTTTCTAGGCTTGGATTTACATGAACGGGCCCTTCTTGTAAATACAGCTTGAGCAAGCATGGCTGAACCAGATTGATTTAGTTTTGCCAAACCCTTGTTGTTTGCCGCTATTGGCTTTGGCAGTGTTTGTTGAATTTTACTTGGAAGGGTATGCCCGAATGTGGTCCCGTGCTCACTGCACCACTGGATTCAAGCTAGCCTGGCTGAGAAGGGGCGATGCCCTGAAACTTGTCCCAAGATGCTTGTTTCCGGTTTGGCTGTTCGGACTGGACTATTCCTATGAAGAACAGGGTCAAGACTGATTTGCATTTGGCTGGGACCAAACTGGGGTGGCATGGTAAGCAAAAGAACAATGGATAAAACCCAGATCCTTGTGACTGGGGATGAAGGTTTGCATTGTTCATCATTCCGTCCATCATTTGTTCCTTTTGCTTTTGTCGCCCTAAGTGGGAAGTGTATGCCCAGACATGGATCCCGTGCTCACTGCGCCACTGTGGTCAAGCTAGCCAGGCTGATGAGGGCTGATGCCCCAAAAGTGGTACCAGGATGCTTGTTTCCGGTCCAAGGAGGACTTGACTTGGTAGTTCGGGATGGACTGTTCCCATTCGGAACAGGGTCAAGACTGATTTGCATATGGTTGGGTCCAAATTGGGGTGGTGTGGTGAGCAAAAGAAGGATGGATGAAACATAGATCCTTGTGACTGGGGGTCAATGTTGGCATTGTTCAGCATTCCATCAATCATTTGTTACTTTTACTTTTGTTAAATTCTACTGGCATTGGCAAAGCCTATATGGTTGGCAGGTCCAAGCAGGTTGTCACATGGTGAGGGAGAGAGCTGTCAATGTTGATGAGAAAGATTGTTCAGATAGATCAATGATGTTGGAGTTGGATGTAGGAGACTCTGCTGTTAATGTGTCATTAAAGTAATTGTTTCTTATATCATCCCTGGTAAGTCTTCCACACCTATTTCTTTGATATGCTGGAATATTTTCTCTGATATCGAAGATTATCTCAATGGCAACGGGACAAAACACCAGATGACAAAGATTGGACATCAAATAGCACTTGATGATTTTGCATAGTATGTGGCTGATCTCAATATAGGCTGCCTAGCCCAGGTATGCTATTCACATTCCTTGGTGGATTGATGTCGTTACAACGCAGGCTATTACAACGCCTGCTGTTACAACGCGGTTTTTACATCGCATACCACTACAACGCATAGTGCTTTTAAGCGCTGGATAGTGATTTATTTAATTTACTATTCCAACTCCAGTCCCCGTGGATAGTAGGGAAGGTGTTGGATAGTAAATTAAATATATTCCCTATCCTAGAGCGCCCCCCAGCGCAATGCGTTGTAATGGTTTGCGTTGTAATGGTTGCGTTGTAATGGTAGTGCGTTGTAATAAATGTGTTGTAAGTGATGTTTCTCTCCTTGGTGCTATTTATTCCATGGTTATGTTAAATCAATCTGTGCAATAGTGATGAAGCATATATTTAGCGATTGGAAATACCATGTTAAGACAGTATATATAATCTTTGAACAATTTCTCCTAGGCTTGCCTTTTGAGACTTGTAGACCATTTGGTTCCACATTCAGAAATTTCATCCTCATATAGTTCTATAAAATAGCCATCAAACCCTGAAATCTTATTTCTCTCAGGAGCTAGAAATTGTTCAGTACTTACAAATATTTATAGAATTTATTGTGCCTTTCAGCAAATAATTTAAATCATTGCTTCATAATATTGGCAAACAAATTGCAAAGATTTAGTAAAGCAAATGGAATTGGCACTATGGGAGCCAGGTACACTGGAGGGTTTCAAATTGGCCATTGTTCATCATGGTTCCAGAATAGTGAACAATAGATTTATTTATTTATTTATGTGTTTTATAGAGCGCAAACTTGACCCGTGAGGGAATCAGAGCGCTTTACACGGTATACAGTGTAGAACAAAAGAAAAAAGTTTAAAGTGTGGAAGTATACAAAATCAACAAAATGGATGGTGAGGGGCCGGGTTGCTGAGAACAAAGGGAAAAAGGGGAGACAGGTGTTATGTTACAATCACCGTTAGAGTCAGTAACAACAAAGGTCCCACATATTCTCGGCGGGGAGAATTGGTGATCTGGGGAAGAAGCGATAGTCTTAGATTCATCTGGCACAATATTGTGGTTGTGGGCAGGCCTTAGACGACAAATTTACCCATGAGGAAGGTTTGGCCTCCTTTTTGAAACGTACTGGAGAAGGGATTCTTTTGATGGCGGGTGGGAAAGAGTTCCAAATTCCTGGTGCTGCTTCGTTGAACGCCCTATTGTAGCTTCTTTTTTTCTGAAAGAAGGCAGGTTGGAGCAAGAGGTTTCTAGCGGACCCGGAGTTCCTGCTTCCTCCAGATACCACTAGTTTCTGTGCCAGATAAGCAGGGGAGTTTGTGTATAGAGCCTTGTGTGTAATGCATGCCAGTTTCAACTGAATTCTGGTCTCTAGAGGGAGCCAGTTCAGTGCTTCAATGTGTGGGGAGATGTGGTCGAATTTCCTGGTGCCCTTGAGTAGTCTGGCGGCTGCGTTGAGGCAGGCTTTTAGAGGTGCTAAGGAGATCTTGGGTAATCTTGTAAGGGTGGAACAACCATATTCCAGTCTGGAGATGACTAGTGCTTGAACTGCCATTTTAAAGTCGCGAGCATCGATAAAAGGTTTCAGCTTCCAAAGGTAGCTCTGGTAGAATGTGGCTGCTTTAGCCATCAAATTAATGTGGTCTCGCATGTTCAGGTTACAGTTGAGAATTATGCCCAGGGATTTGGCAGAGGCCACAATGGTCGGCGGGCAGTTCAGGGCTGTGATGGCCTCGATCCACATCTGAATCTCTGGATTGGAATTTTGAAGGGGAGATTAGGAGAAATTCAGTTTTCCAAGTGTTAAGTTTGAGTTGGTGATTGGATAGCTGTTGGACATTCAGTTTCAGGGTCTCATTCAGGGTGAGGATCTCCTCAAGCAAAGCGATATTGATGTATATTTAGGTATCGTCCGCATATATATGGTAGGAGATGTTGGCGGTACGGAGAACTTCGGTGAGTGGCTCTAAGTAAAGATTAAAGAGGGTGGTAGACAGGGTTGAACCTTGGGGAACTCCAACTGTGACCAAGGTGGGAGCTGATAGGTTGCTGTTGATGATGAAAATTCTGAGAGCGGTGGTGGAGGAAGGACCTGAACCATTCTAGGACCACGCCATCCAGACCCATCCTGAATTTGAGGCGTTCAAGTAGTTTTTCATGGTTGACTGTATCGAAGGCGGAGGATAGATCAAGGAGGATTAGAAGGCAGGTTTTGCCTTGGCCTAGGGCTTGGAGGGCATCGTCCATGATGTGAAGCATAGTAGTTTCAGTGCTGTGCCCTGGTCTGAATCCAGATTGGAAGTCATCAAGTAGGTGGAAGTTGTTGATGTGCTGATTTAGTTGCTTTTGTGCACACTTCTCTAATACTTTGGCTAATAGAGGGATATTGGAGATAGGTCTGAAGTTGTCAGGGCAAGCTGGATCCAGTGATGTTTTTTTTAAAATAGGGAGGACTTGGCCGGCTTTCAAAGGATCCGGAATCAAACCCTGCTGGAGAGAGACGGTGATTAGTGCAGTCCAGCTAGAACAATGGATTGGGAGGTGGCAGCAAGGCACTTGGCAGGTAGCGGGTCATTAAAGTGGTTATTTGGGTTTAAGGTATAGACGATTTTGGCAATGGAGTCTTCATTATAGTATTCGAAGTCAGTCCAGCGGGCTTGGTTTTAATTGAGGCCAGAGGGGATGGTGCGGAAAAAGGGGGCAGGTCAGGAAGGGGTTCAGAGTAGGTGGCGGTACTGAGTTCAATTCCTAATGCCGTGATTTTATCAGCGAAGAAAGAGGAGAATTTATCTGATATTGATATTGAATCCATGTCACCCCTAAATGGTTGCAATCCTTTGGGTGCTTAAGTGCACATCTTTTGAGACCTCCATATCAGATCATTTCAGAAATTCAAAATGGATTACTTCTACCACACAGGCCTTGATGTCCATAGCCCTCCTTTTTTACCTCTTAGTACCAGGTTTTCATGTCATTGTCAGTTCTCTATATATTTAATGTTTAAATTACAGTCACCAATTGTTGATGAAACCCGTCTTGGAGATGCTGAATTGTGTGCTGAATTCCCTGTTCCAGCCACTCACTCCTATAATTTCTCTACTTGTGATTTCAAATGTATAATGCTGCATCACTGTCACTGGAAATTCTTTAAATTATGTTTTAGAGAGCACCGTTGCTGTTAGATATTACAATTAATTGGAAAGTGTCTCGATTTGATGTCTGGTACATAGCTATTGTGGAGGAACATGGTGATGTGTTGATTCTGTATTGTACATTTGCCAAGTTCACCTTGGCATCCCATGTTGAATGCACTGCTATGGAATACTAATGCTTCTTTTAGGAAAGACTTGAGCTTTGATCTTTAATAAAATCTGTTTGATTTCGGTACAATCTATGTCACCCACAGCTTTGGGGTATATTGGAAATAGTATAGAAATGGCCTTTCACAGTTCTGACTGTGTGTCTGTGGGGACATTATTGTGGCAATCCATGTGCACTAAAAGTGCAGCCCTCACTTGATTGAAGATGTGGAAGAACACAGGTTGTACAATGTTGTTGTCAGTGGAAAGGCATATCAGTATACCTTGGCACACGGTAGCTCAAGACTGATAATAACTTCAGGAAAGGCAATATTGGAGCCCTGATGCTGAGGTGTGGTTGAACGTCATCCATTATTAGTAGCCAATTTATATGAACAACAATAATTTCAAAATGGTACATGGGCAATATTTAATCTTGATTTGTCAATAATGGATCACTTTTGTGCAGTATGCCTTGGCAGCCATATTTCTCCTCCTATTTGCGATTAGTTCTTTTTATCAAATTCCTCCAACATGACCTAGGGGTTATACTGGGGAGGCCCAACAAGTAGGCTACTAAAGTGTCTATGGTTTTCTGTGTGTGAAAGGGGATTTTCTCCATATTCTCAAATGCCCATAAATTTGCGGTGTAGTCATCCACCCAATTAAAAAGAAGATAAGGGCAGCCCATTCAACCCATTTTGTCTCCATGTATATAGTTTTACTTCAAGTCTGAATGTAACAATTAAGATTAGAAAGGCAGGTATAACACAGGACAGACAGATTACTAATTCATTTGCAATTGTTTTATTCATTGCAACATATTGTTTCATATGTTGTTTCATTTCTTGTTTTTCGTCTCTTTTTTATGATGATTATCACAGTCCAGTGCTCACACAAAGAGTGATAAAAAAGTGCTCAAGTAGGTGAAAAAACATTAAAACATGCATCTTAAAAGCATAACACTATACTGCTTTCATACTTTAAAAAGGAGTTAGGCAGGTTGATGGTGTTTTGATCTTAGTTAGTTGAGATCACCAACAGGATAGGTGAGTGAGCACCTGGAATCTTCAAGAGGGCCAGAGTCGTAGTTAACTAAGGTCTATTGGTTATGAAAGTTGTTGGGATATATCCTTGCTAAAGAGGCCCCAATGTCAGCTTGTCAGGCGTGAATCCTTGTTAGTAGGTTGAGAAACAATTTCCGAATTAAGGGTCCGATTTCAATGGTGGAAAGACTAGAGTCTATCCGCCATCGTGGTGGGAACTGGGACCATCCGCAATACATGCGGCAGTCCGCACACCAATTTAGAATGCGACCGCCACCATGGCAGTTGCATTTTGCATTTTAACATTGCTGTGGGTGCTGCTGACCTCAGCACCCGCTGCAAAGTTAAAATGGCATGTTGTGCATTTCACTGCACTACATGGCAGGCACCACACGGTGGCTGCCACTTGGTGCAGTGAAATGTAGGGGGGTACCGGGGTACCCCGCCAGTGCACCCTCACCTCCCCCAACACAAGGGGGGCCCCGCAACCGCCCCCAAATCCAATCTCCACCAGCTTTTCAATGGCGGTTTACCCGCCACAGAAAGGCTGGCTGGAGACATCATTGTGACTGGTGGACGGTGCCACCATTTCATTAATGCAGACCACTCTGCCAGGCAATCGCAACAATTGCCTGTGGCAGCTCTGTGGCGGACCGTCTTTGCATCCGCCGCAGTCCCAGCACGATTCCCTCCGCCATTGTAATGTGGCGGGGGAAAATCGATGTCCGATTGCTGAAGGACCACCACCACATGGCTGGCAGCGACGGGCTTTCCACAATCATAATAGGCCCCTAAGTTTTGACTTACGTTTTAAAGTTTAACAGGGCATCGTGCGGAATTAGGAGCCAATTCAGTTAGTTCATGAGCTGACGCAGTCTGTGATGTAACCACAAACTCAATCCTGGGTTCGGAATCGAGTAATTACAGTGGCGTCGTGGAAAGCTGTGTGAATTTTGGGACCATTGATGCAAAGTTTTTCATAGTTACTTTAAATTTGAGATAGGCAAGGAATTCCTGGATCTGCAATTTTTTTGTGAGCACTGGACTGTGATAATCACCACCAAAAAGAAACGTAGGCGGGCATCTCCTAGATAGCGTCTTGGTAGGACGCAACTTTGGAGCTCTCCGCTCCCACCGGGCCCTACATAGCAATATCGGAGGTGAATAGGTGCTGGTATTGGCAGAAATCCTCCTGCGAGTTGCGCCGCACCACTGGGTAGCAGCATCAAAGCCCCAGCCCCAAGTTGAACGCTTCAACAGAGCAACTTCCCAGAGCTGCTGGGCGCCCGGAGGGGATCACGCAGCCCCTGACGTATCGGCGACACACGGCGGTCCCTGCATGGCCTGAGGGCAGCTGCAACGAGAAAACTGCAAAGAGTCGTTTCAGCGAGACGGATGGTGAGCCCGCACAGCGCTGGGTGAAGGGAGACCCGTGCCACAAATATCATGCGAAGCCCCGGCCTCACAGGCGCAAGAAGGCCTCAACTCCGGCAGCTAGGTGGGGGAGGAGCCATCGCACCTACAGTCCAAGAGGTGCCCCGCTATCACTGTTCTCCCTGCTACAACCCATCACTTGGAGAGCCAGATAGGAACATATTGATGACGGCCTGACAGCCCTCCTGAGCCCAGGTCAGTGCAGCTTCTGGAGCTGATCTCAGGGAGGGACCCACGAAGAGGCATGTGTGGCCGGAGGAGCTTGGAGACCCACTTTGGGCATGAATGTACCCACAGGGTGGGCGATTCCAGTAGGGATCCTTGGCTGAGTCTCTCCACCCACCGGTCTGGTTTGGGAGTCCCCCCGGGGTTGCTGCTACTGACACCAGCATTTTTCACCTAGGCGGAGCGCCTAAAATGGAACAGCAAATTGCCAGGAGGCCTGGTTAGGCAGAGAGCAGTGCTGCATACACAGAGGTTGGCAGAGGGGCTCGAGTAGGTGAAGCAATTTTTTGGCCCTACCCGGGCATAGTGTCACCTGCTGATGTGGGCGCTCCCAGTGGGGGGCCTTGGCGGTGGCCCTTCACCCACCAGCCTTGTTCAAGAGGCCCCCCAGGGTCACTGCACCTTATGCCTACATCCCTCATTTGCAGTGGGGCCCCCGGGACAAATCAGCATATCATCAGGTGGCCTTGCCAGGAAGAATGCGACACCATGAGGGTGCTGGGACAGTAGAGCTCCAGTGGCAGGACTCTGATATCCACAGCACTCACGCCCCACGGTGCCAGCTCGGAGGTGAGAGCAAGAGACCTGTGTGGGGGAGCACGCTACAGAGGCCCTCCAGTTGTAACACTGCCCTTCAGTTCTCCCTCACGGCTTCCTACATCTGCTGCTCCCGGTACACTCAGCCCTCACCTTAGAAGCGAACTCTGCACCTGCAGGAGTCATGGCTGCCCCAAGGGCAGGAAGGACAGGTCAGTGAACTACCTTTTGCTCAACTCAATTCAACAGTCAGAGAGTCAGCTGGGAGTGGGGAGCACGGAGGAGACAGGGGGGATTGAAAGCTTGGAAGGACCGGTCAGCGGATCCTTCCTGGAGTGGCTTTTTTCCTCTCTCCGATACGATCTGTCCACAATGAAATGCGAACTGCTGGCAAACCTACGAGATGTACACCATGATGTGGACTCCCTGTGAGAGTGAATCCATACACTGGTGTAGCATGAAACAGGCTGTGACAAGGAATTGAGAACCTCCAACAAGAAGTCCTCAGGCTGCAAGACAGAACCTGGACTTCCAGGCCCACACCGAGGATCTAGAAAATAGGTCCCGGCGGAACAACATGTGCATCCGAGGCATGGTGTATGATGAGGGTGACAGCGACATCGAGGTGCTGGTGGCAGGCCTCTTCCATCCTCGGAGAATCCCCAAAATTCCCGGTCAAGCTGAATCACACTCATAAGGTGGGCACACAGAAAGCAGCTTCTGCGCCTCCGGCGGACATCCTGACCTGTGTACATGACTATCAGCTGAAAGAGAGGATCCTTCGCAAGTTTTGGCAATGCCCAGACTTTACATACCAGGGGCAGAAACCCATGCTATTCAAGGAACTGGCTGCCTCCACTTTGCTTTTCCGGCTGATCACACTTCATCTCCAGGAATCTGGTATAAAATACTCTTGGGTCCATTTGTTCAGGTTGATCTTTCCTTACAAGGAGAATTGAGGCAAATCCGCTCACTCCCAGCAGCCTACAAACTCTTGAGAATCGAAGAACCCACGACGATCCAGCTTAGCAAGGACTCCCATCCCAGCAGATGTCGGAGCAGCCATGGATGGACTACCATTACGCCCCTGAGCCTGGCGGCACGCCCTGACCTGCACACTATGGCCAAGGAGCGGCAAGCAGTGTTGTCATCCCTTGCAGGGGCATCTTTGCCGTGAGGCAAAACTAGCACCAATTGCATTCTATACCTTGAAATTGCACCCTTGCCCTATGCCGATGGTATCGACGATATATTCATAGGTCTAATGGTGGGAGCAGGAAGCCACGGGCCACAGGTACCCTTCTCTCTCTTTCCTAAGAGCAGGACGCTCTGTACATTGACTCTAGTTCTTTTGTGTCATGTTCATGTTTTCGTTTACATGGGGGTTTTGTTATTTTCATCATTGGGATCTCCTCCCCCCTGCTGCATCTCCACTGACCTGTGCACAGATGGGCGACTCTTGTACACCATGGGCACTCTGCCTGGGATGCTTGAAGACCCGGCTAGCAGCAGTTAGACTGGCCCTAATGCACCTGCAGCGTGTAAAGCCCACCCCACCTAAGTAGATGAGTGTCACAATCCTTACGTTGAACGTGAAAGGGCTTAACAACCCCATTAAATGAAGAGCTATCCTGTATTATTGGGAAAACTCCAGAGCCCATATCTTTTTACTACAAGAGACTCACTTACTGTCCAGCAACACACATAGGATATGCTCTAAGGCCTTACCACTGCAATACTTCTCCTCCCTTCCCACTAAGAAGGTTGGGGTCAACATTCTTATCGCTCGTACGTTCCCTGGGAAGGTGGGAGCCAGGGTGTCGGAGATCAGAGGGAGGCTCCTGGTGGTCTCTGTGACCATAGGGGGGAACACACTAACACTGGCCACTATTTATGCTCCTAACGAGGGCCAGGAAATATTTTTACATAAGTCGATCAGAGACTTTTTTAAACTTTATTTTTTATTAGTTTCTGTGGCAAGTACATACATTCACTACACACGTTCTCGTGTACCATATTCGAAATAAGCCAATATGTCAATCAAGGCAATAATGTGTGACATCAATTACATCAGAAGTTGAAAGGCAAAATTGGTCTAGACAACATACATAGCCATATACATTACATTATCAACATTTTCTTTATACCGCAGGACATACACACAATGAGTCCCTCACCTTTTGTCTACCATAGTGAGCCGAACCAGGTCCCTCCCTTCCTCAAGCATCTGGTCCACTTCTGTCGGGGATGCCAGTGTCATCCAATGTAGCACCCAAGAGATAGGCCTGTAGCGGTCCCCAAATGTTTGTAGGCCTAGATTTGACTGGCTGTGTTTCTGCATATATAACATTCTGTTCTTGACAATGAGTGATGTCCTGTAGCCATTCCTTAAACTTGGGGGCCCTCCCGCGACCCCACCTACAGGCAAGCCTTCTCTTTGCTAGTAGTAGGGCTATTTTAAGGAACCTCCTAGTGCCCTTAGGAAACTGCCTTGTGTAGCTCAGCAGCATGATCGATGGTGCTTTGTCAAATGTGGTACCTATCATTTCCACCAGTGCTGAGTGTATTTGTATCCAGTATTGTTCTACCGCAGGACACTCCCAGGCCAAGTGGTAAAAGCCTGTCCCAGGGCACCGGCACCTTTCACATCTGTCATTGTCTGAGAGTTGAAACCTAAATTTCCTTTCAGGTGTATAATAAACGCTCTGCAAAAATTTGTAGTAATTGACCTTGAATCTACAACTAGATGAGACATCGTGCGTTAATTCACAGCAGTAGCGCCATTGTTCATCTGTGATGCTCTCACCTATGTCTGTATCCCATCGCTGTCTGGCTGGATAACTCACAGCTGGACGTTGTGTCCTAATGCTATTATATAGTATCAACACTAGGTGTGTGCCATCAGTGGAATGCAACATGAAGTTTAATGAGGCTAAGCCCTCTGGCTCTTGGGGGAAGTCTGGCAGAATGTCACGCATACCTTGGTGCAGTCTCACATAGTAAAACAGCTCAAGCGGTGTGTAAGTGGTGTCTTGAAAGAAAAGTTCCTTAGAACGAAACTCCCCGTCTATGAACAAGTCCCCCCATGTGTGGATCTGCATATGCTTGCACATGTTCTGGAACCCTGTTTCCCACAGGAGATCTAATCTCGGGTGAAATGTGAGTGGCATACGCAAGGCGTATATCATCGGGACTCGTAAGGTATGGGCAATGCGCTTCCAGGCATCCATCGTACACGAAACTGTGGTGGGGGGCATCTCCAGTAGTTGTACAGTACCTTGCAATAGACCATTTAGGGGTTAGGGACGGGCAATCCAGTCCTCCGCAGCTATTTGGGGCATGAACGGCGTAGGAACCATCCATTGATAGGCATAGCATGCCTGAGTGCTCAGATTGTATACATCAAAATCTGGTATGTCGAACCCTCCCTTATCGTAGGGATGTGTCATGACCTCCCATCTCAGTCGCGGTTGTCTCCCACCCCATACCAATTGAATCAGCTCTGACCTTAGTGTCTTAAAGAAGAAGGCTCCCGGGTAGTATGGGACATTGAGGAAAAGGTACAAAAAACGAGGCAGTATCACCATTTTGATGAGCGAAGCTCTGCCTGCCATCGAAAGGGGCATTGATATCCAACGAGATACAGTGGTCTCAAGCTTCGTGACTGCAGTACCATAATTTAATCTCAAGGTTTCCTCTCGATCTCTGGAGATCTGAATCCCCAAGTATCTTAGGTCCGATTGGCACCACTCCAAAGGGAAGTCCAGGGGGAAGTCGATCAGAGACTTGACATCTACACCTGACCGACACATTTTTATAGGTGGTGACCTGAACACCAGAAAATCGTGTTTGACAGTCAGCTTGACCACTCAGCACAGAGGCAGGGACAAACGGGGGCTCTCTCTGACACCAACCGCCAGTGGTTACATGACTGGTTGGTAGACTTGTGGCAGAATATTCATCCCCATACTCTTGACTACACTTTCTATTCTCATGCCCGGGGAACATATGCAGGGAAAGATTACTTCTTAGCTACTCGGTCTCTCCTCCCGATCACGCAGAGCTCAGTAATCAAGCCCCAAGCACTTTCAGATCATGTAGCCTTGAATGCAAAATTGCTGCTTCTCCCACCTCTCAACCATCCTACTCCTGGAGGCTCAGAGACACGCTCCTCCACCGCCCTGAATTTGTAGCACGCCTTACCAAAACACTAGAAGGCTTCTTAGCCACCGACACTCAGGACACCTCCATCATCTCCCTTTAGGAACCCTCACATTAGTAGCCCAGGTTGAGCTCATAGCTACACCAGCCGCAGACAATAGGGTATGCAGGGAGAAGAGGGATACCCTTTCTAAGCAAGTATTGTAATTAGAAGGGATTCACAAGAGGACAGAGGGTCCCCCGAATTTGGAGGTAACTAAAAGGAGCAAGGGCTCAGCTGGCCAGCTTGGACCTCGATAGAGCAGAATAAGCTGCCCTTCATTTGAAGCATACATTTAAAACTGAGGGGGAAAAATGGGGCCGCTTGTTGGCTCATAAATTGTGGGCACAGCGACAGGAGGCAACAGTCCCGCTCTTCCTGACTGATGGTGGTGGGGAGCTTACATGAGAGGAGGACATAGCTAATGCATTCTGGGATTTCTACACAAATCTATACACCACTCAGCCCTTGCCTGATCCAAACCCCTCCAGGTACTGTCAGGGCATAATACACTCCAGGTTGACATCTGACTAGACTGCTGCCGTAGATAGCCCCAGTTGGACCGAAGAGGTCATCTCGGCCATAGCTCAACCTAAACTTCCTAAATCCCCTGACCCGGATGGATTCACCACCATTTTTTATAAAACCTTTTGTTCCATTCTAGCCCCAATACTGACTCAGCTTTTTGATACTATAGACAGCACCATGATGCTGCCACCCACGATGCTCCTGGCGTCTGTAGCAGTATTGCCCAAACCTGGGAAGGACAACAGATACTGTGCCTCCTACAGGCCGATATCCCTGTTGAACGTAGATTTTAAGATCTTCACGGGATCCCAGCATCCAGGCTGGGGCCTATGTGCCAGAATTGATAGAAGGGAACCAATAGAAGGGAATTTGATGCAACTAGGCAGTGTAGCGACAATACCAGAAGGTTACTGCATCTTTTAGATAAGTCACACTGTCAGTCAGAAGAGTGCGTCTTCCTATCGATAGATGCTGAAAACGCATTTGACCGGGTCCATTGGCCCTTTCTAGAGACTGTCTTGGAGGAGTTTGGGATTGGGTGCCAATTCCGCCAGTGGGTGTTCAGCGGTTATAGCCCCCCCCTCAACCACTGTTTGGGTATATGGATTCACCTTTGACCCCTTCCATATCACCAGGGGCACACGCCAGGGCTGCCCACTCTTACCCTCCTGTTTGCTCTCTATATGGAGCAGTTAGCTCCAAGGGTTTGGGAAAATCAGCGGATCAAAGGGATCCTCTTTGGGGGAGCGCAGCATAAAATCAGCCTCTATGGGGATTTTTTTTTTTTTTTAATATTTTTTTATTTTGCAATTACACATAATCTTAACATCAGGAAGCTTTTCATTTTAAATGTCGCCCCCCCCCCCCCCACCCACCCCTGGGAGCCCGGTATTCCTTGGTGCTAATTATTCCCCGGTTAATGACAAACATAAAAAAGTCAAAAAACAAACAAAAAAACAAAAAAACAAAAAAAAAGCAACAAACATCATGTTATACATGTACAAGATAAAGTATGAAAGTAATTATTGACCGCAGAAAGGAGGTGAAAAATTAAAGAATTAAGGAGAGGAAAAGAGCCATGCGAGTTTCAAACATATTTTACATGTAACATTCTCCTATAGATTTACTGAGCCTACTTGCCCCCGTTGCTCTGTCCAGGAGGAGAATCTTTCCCATATTTCCAACCCTATCTTCTTTTTCCTTCTTCCTTTCCTGGCATAGACTGCTTTTTCTAGGTGGAAAGTAGCAGCCAGCCTAGCCAGCCATTGCGCGTGGGAGGGTGAGTCTGCGTCTAGCCAGCTTGAGGAGATACATAGTCTCCAAATTGCCATGGCGATAAATACCAGCCCTTCTTCCTTTATTCTTGGTGAGTCGGATTGTGTACCAAGAAGAATAATTGTGGGGTTTAAGGAGATTGGATGTTTCATTATTTCGCTAAGTGTGTTTTGTATTTTAATAGTGTCGGAGCTATAGTTAGACAAGTTGCAAAGATATGTACCGAGTCAGCTCCAATTTCAGAGCAGTGTGGGCATAATGTTCCTTTACCAGTCCCCCATTTGATAATCCTACTGGGTGTCATGTATAAAAAGAAGATAGTTTTAAAGTACCTGGGCATTCTGCTGTCAGTATCCACTGTCGAGATGATATCCCTGAACTATACTCTGTTGCTGCGACAAACTAGGCAGGAGCTAAAAAGATGGCAGCCGTTTTTAATCTCACTTGGCTGGGTTGGGTGGCAGCTCTCAAAATGAGTATACTCCCCAAAGTCTTATATCTTTTTCCAACCCTTCTGGTAGAACCGCCCCCGGTGTTTTGAAACAGCTTCAGTCCGAATTTATCGCTTTCGCCTAGGCTGATAAGATACCGTGAATAAATAGGGACCTGAGCGTTCGATCCTATGAGAAGGGGGGACTGTTTATTCCCGCCCTCAACCGCTATTACAAAGCGACACAACTACGAATACTACTAGAATAGGCCCAATCGTAATCTGAGAAGAACTGGCACTTTATGGAGCGCACAATAGCAGGAAAGTCTCTCTAGAAGGTTCCCTTACTTTGCAAAGTCTCCAGACCCCCTGGGTTGCATGACTCACCTGTGGCACAAGCTACATTGAGAGCTTTGGATGCCATAGCCATAAGAAACAGTCTGACAACTTTTCCATTGCCCCTCACTCCTATTACCGAAAACCCGAACTTCTCACCGGGCCTTGATTGAGAGGCATTTAGTCACTGGGACAAAGCAAAGCACAGGTCAATAGGGCATTTATTTGACACAGAGGGCCCTTGATCCTTCAAGGATTTTAAATCTGACTTTAACATGCCTGAAACCGAGCGCAATCATTACTTGCAAGTACGACAATGGGTCATGCAGCCCCAGGTTCGTCTGGGAGCGGAAAGGCTCGTCACTCAGTATGCGCATTGGTTGCTCTCAAAATAATCCCAAAAGTGACTCATTACAGAATTAGATCACATCTGATGTCCCCCAGAACAGGTAGTCAAGTCAGCAGGCCAAAGACGATGGAAGGCTGAGCTCCGATGGACACTGACCCCCAAAGAATGGGCAGATATTCATTACAGAGCCCGTCACTCAGCGAGCAACATTTCTAGCATAGAGACAGCCGCTAAGATTATGATGTACTCGTATCTCACACCCTCCAGACTCCACAAAAGTGATCCTGGCTCTCCCCCCACCTTCTGGAGGGGTTGGGATGGATATGGCTCATTACTACACCTGTTGTAGGAGTGCCCCAACCTCACAACTTATTGGACACAAGTACTGGACAAGATTGACCATCACATTGATACCACGCTATGCCACTTCCCTGAATATCTGGTCCTGGGAGTGTCTGACAGGCTTACCTTTCCCCTCAAGCCTTGTAATGGCAAGCAACTAGGCATAGCTCTAGGGGCAGTATTACATAATATATTATCACACTGGGTCACAGACAGAACACCAACCATACAGGGATGGCTCCACCGACTATGGTATGTGCTTGCCATGGAGCGCATCTCTTTCTCGCTTCAAGGGTTGGGGCTTCCTTCACCGATGTGTGACAACCCTTTGTTCTGAACTCCGCAAACTATCCAGCCCTAGATACTTGTGGATACTGCACCTTCCCGCGCTGAACCAAGACCTGACTCAAATGCCACCACACTGAGCAATAACGGGCTGAGCCCAACTTCCACTATTATGTCCAAGAAGCTCAAATGGGGGAGGAGACGGGAGGGGGGAGGAGAGGGCAGGGGGAGGGATGGTGGCGGAAAGGTTCATTTCAGTTTTATTTTGATGCTCTGTGAAGCAATAGGATGGCTGCTGGCCCATGTTTTTGGCACCGCATCTTGTTTGTTGTTAAACCAATACAAATATTACAACCTAAAAAAGAAACATATCAATATATGAAACAATATGTTGGGATGAATAAAACAATTGGAAATGTATTAGTAATCTGTCTGTCCTGCCGTATGCTTGCCTTTCCAAACTTAACTGTCACATTCACACTTTAAGTGAAACTATATAAATACATAAATCATTTAAAAGGTTCTTTAGATACTTTTATAGGAATAATTGTCCCACTAATTGTAGTTTGGGCAATAATGTGCCATAAAACTTCGGCCATCATTAAATACCCCGCTATTCCATTTGACTAGTGATTGGTTCTTAACATTATCGCCGTTGTTCCTGGTCCTTTCTGTAGGGTCACTCCCAAACGTTTTGTCTTCCTCCTCCCCTTTTTGCGGATCTCATTTTCTTTGGCTTTAGGACTCTGGGCACATTACTACTGCTAACCAGTGCTTAAGGGCGCGTGCTTCCTGCTTAAAAAATGGTAACATTGGTTTATACAAAATTGGCATATTTATAAGTCCCTAGCACTTCAACATCCTGCTCATGCTACGGAAGATCTTCTGGTGGATCCCCACCAAGACCAGGAAGACCGTCACCCAGGCCCTCGTCACCAGCCGACTGGACTACGGCAACGCCCTCTACGCTGGTACCACCGCCAAGCTCCAGAAGAGACTCCAGCGGATCCAGAACGCCTCAGCCAGACTCATCCTCGACATCCCACGAACCAGCCACATCTCCGGACATCTGAGAGACCTTCACTGGCTCCCCGTCAACAAAAGAATCACCTTCCGCCTCCTCACCCACGCACACAAAGCCCTACACGACCAAGGCCCGAGCTACCTCAACAGCCGGATCAACTTCTACTCTCCCAAACGCCACCTCCGATCAGCCAACCACGCCCTCGCCGCCGTCCCCCGCATCCGAAGAGCGACTACAGGAGGAAGGTCCTTCTCCTACCTGGCTGCCAAGACCTGGAACTCCCTCCCTCCCGACCTGCGCCTGACCCAAGACCACCTCTCCTTCAGGAAGAAGCTGAAGACCTGGCTGTTCGAGCAGTAGCGGCACCCCCCCCCCCCCCCCCCAGCGCCTTGAGACCCTACGGGTATGTAGCGCGCTCTATAAGTGTCATTGATTGATTGATTGATAGCACAGTGCACTGCATGTGCCCAGGGCCTGTAAATTGAATTCTACAAGTGGGACTGCAATCCACCACTGGGTTTGGACTTACCACAGTAAGGCCAAGCCACTGACCAATATAGAACAAACCAAATGCCAATAGTGTTACCTTTGTTTATATTCTTATTCTTCAGTACAAAAGATTTAAACACCACATACCTCCACTATTTGTTGGATTGATTGAATCACTTCTTTATTTTTTGCTTTACTTAAAGATCATTATTTTGGTTAAGGTTCACCAATTTTATATTTCAACACATCAACATCAAAAATACATAAAAATGAAAACACATTTTCATAAAAACATCACCCTCTATACATTCATATTCTTTTCAAACTCGCCACGATTCCATACATTCAACATTCAGTCTCACACATTCATAATCCGCACAAAATATTTACATATTCGTTACAACTTCACAATATTCACAAAAAATCCATAGATAATTGATCTGTTGGTTGTGACAAATTTAGAGCTCTTTTTCGAACAGAATTCTGAAAACCTATGGCTCAACAAATATGGTCTACGCGTTTCGAACTACAAAACAGTTTTGAGTTCTCATCAGTACCGAAGCTGTAAAAGAAACAAAAAAGGCCTTTCTTTAGTTGTTTGAAATTCCTACTTATAACCTCCCTCTCACACTATTCGCTGTTGCCTCTTACCTTCAATAAAGCAAGTTTTGACAAACAGTTCTCGGCGCAGGACCTTCAAATGCAAAAAGACAATACAAATGTACCCTTGAAACCTTTATGACTTGTCCCAACCAATCACCATTCAACATTCTTTCTCCTGAGCATGTTAATAGCACTTACTTGGTAGGTAGTCCGTTACTGTATACTCTCTGTGAATTTTGGCCCCTGTGGGATGGAAAATAAATTACTTACGTGATGTGGAAGACACCTTAGTCGTTCTCTAGCTTATAATGGATATAGCTTACCATAAAGGGGGTCCCCGCAGGGATAGACAGGCTTAATGATTTTGATGGCCGCTGGCAGCCTGTAAATACAACAACAGGGGTTACAATCCGATTCTGTTTATTACTATCATTGCCGTTGAATTAGGGCACCTTGACAAGCCCGAGCTCACCTTAATTGTGCTGAGAGCGGGTGGACCAATTGGATCTATCAGCTGTTCTCTAACCAAGCGTATCAAGCTTAAGAACCCTGGCGCACACTGGTAGTCTGAAATAATACATTTGAGGGTTCCATAAGTTTTTTTGAATACTTTTTTTTTAACAGTGAAGATTACTTATGGCGGCGTGTTCTTACCTTTAAGCTTGGCGGACAGTCGAATGCCGGATGTCTCCTTGTAACTCTGGGGAACTCGTGACGCCTGGTCTCGCATATGTTGATATCTAAAGCTTCCTGAATTGCAAGGGATCATGGTTGATGTAGTCTGAGTGACTTGCGCTATGCGCGCGCCATCTTTGAATGGTGTCAGGATGCACGACGGATGTTCTGGTCGGCCGGCTATCTTCCTTTTTTTTTCTTTTTTGTTTTATTTTTAAGGTGGACTGTTAAAGTATAATCAGATTCCTAGGTCCCTTTGGGTCCTGGGAAGTGAAATGCAAGACACTCGCAAGAGTGTGTGAGGGCGCTATTTCCAAAAGGAGAAATTCCCCCACCTTCATCAAGTTCCAACTGCACACATAGAGACGACAACTTATTCTTTCCTTCCTTTTTTCCCCTTTCGCCACACACAACGAGACTAGGTTGCTATCTGCTTTATAGGAACAGTTACCCCTTAGTGATTGTAGGTTAGTCCTTGGGAGCACTGGTGCTGGACCTACCTTTTTCCTCATCGCTCCTCGTCCCCCCTCTTGACAGTGTTTGGTAATTTAATCTTAAACTGTTCTGACAGTGAGTAGTACCCAAAAGCTTTTTGTCACTATGGCAGGCATAGCCTTCTGAATTAGAAAAACAGAGTACAGATTAAATTCCTATTATTGTTTCTTGGGAATGGGACCAGCTAGGAAAGTAAACAACTATTTTGAGTTAAACTGTAAAGTTGTATTTTTAATACATATTAAAGAAAAGTCACTCATGGAAAGTTACATTCTCTTTGCCTGAAGGGCCTGGAGACTAATTGGCATCTGCTCTCCAAATTCTCCTAGCCAGTGATTAGCTTTTGAATAGGTATTAAAAAGTTATGCGGAACGACCCCTCAAGAGCTACACAATAGGTCACTCTGATTGACTGGTCAACCTGAATGGGCAGGGAAGACTACTTTGAGCTCAGCAGAAGGGTGGGCTCTAAGCATCCTTTATGCCCTTACAGTGTCAAATCCTGCTTGAGTTTCAAATTCTGCTTGGCAGGTCCGCCGGGTTCATGAGAATCCCATGTTTGTCCTGCCAGATATCTGTTTCAGGGTTTTACATATAATACTTGGGACACATTTGCAAAGAAGGGACCAGGATGTCAAGACAGTTCTTATGTATCCACTCTCCGGTTGCTGAGAATCCTGGCTTTGTTCCGCCAGACGTCTGTCCCTGGGTTTTACATATAACACTTGGGCATACTTGAATGGAAGGGAATGGAATGCTAAAACAATTCTAGTGCATCCACTGTCTAGTTGCAGAAACACCCTGCCTTTGTCCTACCACATCTCTCTCTCTGGGTTCATTTGTGGATGGAGTGGCTGCTCCAAACTTAATGTTAGTGTTAGATGTGGGATGACACTAGGATTACCATAGTACAATCTGCCAAAGCACCTCAGCCCTCAGATCTCAGGTTTACTGTTGTGAAGACCAGCACCATCTTGAAAATCTCCAAAGTAGGCTGCATTGGCTTCTGTGAAATGTTACTTCAATGGTTAGGGAGTGCTCAGCAGTCATCCCCACCTACTAGCTCATGCCAGGCATAAATATCTGCAAGTATTTTGATATCTGAAACTAAAATACTCAATCCTCTTTCGGGTCTAGCCCCCTCGAAGCCCTTGTAATACCCGAAGGAGGTGTAAGTTCTCTATACTTCAGGTATGTGAAATTGCAACATCACTCGTACTAGCAGCTTTGCACGTGTTATGAGCACGCATGTTATCAGTGGCGTTTTTAAAATACTGAGGGCTTTGTAAACACATTTTTCAACAGCGCATGAAAAAATTGACTTTGCATGACCACACAATTAGCATACCTTTATGTACGCATGCGAATGCTACCTTCTGTACAGAATATGAACACTATCAGAAAAGCATTTGTGATTGATTAGAGATAGCGAGTTTTTTGATCCTGCATGACCACAAAAGAATATAGCAACACCAATATAACCAAAATCCTTTGCATGGAACACGAGAGAGTTGCATGGAGAAAGAGAGAGTTGACACTGCCAGTTACTGGGGGCTTATAAAGTATTGTCATTTTAAGTTGCGTCAAAATTGACTTCCTGAATAGTAGTAAATTACTACTTTGTGTGTCTCCACTTACCCCCTACCCATGTTTGTTTTATATTATTTTATTTGTTCACATTGTTTTTCCACAGGTATATTGAGAGCATTAAGAAGAAACAGGTTGATAATTTCCCTTTTCTCACACTTGCTTGCAATAGTACTGTAGATTTGCGCCACTCTCACTCACCATGATTGATCCTGAAGAAAGCCCATAAGTCAGAATTCCGGCAAATGGGGCTGAAACATGTCATCCATTTTTATTATTTACTAAATGCCAGCGCGTTCTGAAATCCTAATCTTTTCAATAGAACGCACTATTTTTGGAGAATTCCCCTAAAGGGGCTACCCGAAACCTGAATTAATAAAGTTCAATATCTGGTTGTACGGGTATTTTTAATTGAAAACTGTCTACATCACTGGGTCACTACTGTTTTTACCATGGGTAAGATCCTCCTGGTGGAGGCTGCATACCAAAAAACTAACCCTATGATTATGCACACATGTGTATGAAGAGCGGAGAATCAAGATATACCGCTACCCACACTTCCCAACACGTGCATGAGGGTTTTTTATCGGAGACACTTTACCTTTCTCTTGCATACCCTGGTTCATGCAGGACAAGTGATCCTTCCCCATTGATTATTTGGCCTCTTTATCTTCTCCAGGGCCCAACATCTCTCCCCTGTAGGATCTCCACAGAGCCCACACCTCCCATGTTTTAAGACACCCTCTGCTGTTGTAGACTGTTTTCTCTGCCCTCTGGCATCAATCTACGTCCTTTCCCAGTCTACCACTAAAGGGGGAAGGGACGCCTCCATCCCTTAGCAATATTACGCTTTGCGATCCCTGCTGCTACGAAGAGCCATAAAGTAGTGTACCTGGGCCAATCTGTCACGCCCTTAATTATCAGTGGACGCCACTTTGCATCGATCGGCACGTAGGTACCCACCAACCTGGCCATAATCGTCCAGACTCTGCCCCAGTACTTCACAATTCGGGGACATTCCCACAGGATGTGGAAAAAAGGGCCCTCACCTTGGCACCCTCCGATGCACTGTGGTGATGGTGCCCTGCCAAGCTTGTGCAGAAGCGTCGAATGATAGCAGGAGCAATGTAAAATCCGGAGCTGGATCAGTCTAAAATGCAACCGTATCGCTATTTCCCTTGGGCCCTGGCACGCCTCCTGCCACTCCTTACCCTTTATATTGCCCAGGTCATCAGTCCAAGCAGCTCTCAATGCTGCCAGTGGGTCAGGCAGGTTATTCATGAGCTTCCGGTATATTGTTGAAATTGGTTCTTCGGGGATAGGGTCAATTAATAATCTGCCCTCCAGGGGCGAATAGTTAGGAAGGAGAGTATCTCCCTTTAACTGAGTCAGCAGGGCATGTCTGAGCCTTAAATAATCGAACCTCTAAGTCTCAGCCAGCTTGTACTCCATTTGTAGGTCTTCAAATGTAAGTGGGCTCCGTCCCTCCACACGTCTCCAAGTCTCTCTATTTTTATGGTCTTCCATTTTGTAAACCCTGGCAGGGAGGCCACCTCCATCAATCCTGCACTAGACCACAATGGTGTTCTGCTGGTCAGTTTGTTATGCCAACCTAGAGCCCAATGTGTCTGATCCATGTAACAGTTAGGACTAGTGTATAAGGATCAGTACCTGAATTAACCTAGGTGTACATGATTTAATGTTTGTTTTGTATTTAAACAGTGAAAGTGTAATCTCACATGAATGTTTTCTTATTTGTTCTGTTTGTAAATATTGCATAATGCATGAAACATTGTATGTATTGTTTCCACAGTAAAAGGTATGCTTAATCCTCTGAAGTCTGCATGAAATGTAAATATGATTTGAAAATTCTAAAAAATAACAAATGTATATACAATACCTTCTTGAAGTAACTTATAGAAGGCACACACCAGCTGAATAAATAAGCTGTTGTGACTTTAATTCGAGCACTGGCATTCCCTTTTTTTTTATACAGTATGTTGTCCAGCCAGGACTCGTAGGACAAAACCCCTCCAGTGATAAACGCATATTGTGTAGTGGCACCACTATTTGGGAAGCCTGGCCTTTAAATATTTCGACCGGAAGCCCATTGGGGCCAACATCTGTCACATTTGTGAGCGAGTAACTCATATGCCAAACTCTAAATCAGGCACTAAGTCAGAAGGTAAAGTCTTTGACCAGGATGAACCTAGTTAGGGAATTCAATCCACACTCCATCATGTCAGCTTCAAATTGCGTCTAGTTCCTGTCCACCACAACCATTGACTATCATTGGCACTTTGTGCTTCTTGGCGCTATTCCTACTTAAAACTCAAAACAATTAATTTATCCGTTCTCCTCCTTAGATTGTTTCACATTTGCTCTTATTTTGTGGTCATTTTATTTATTAGGTTTTACTCTATTTTACTAAATTTTTCTAATTCAGTTTAGGATACGTATTGTTTTGTTTTTGGACTATATTACACAATTGGTCCTGCATACATAATTTACACATTGGTCTAAGTTAAGCCTGTCTGCTCTGTGCCACAGTTACAAGGCGTTGAGTCCAGGCCAACTCCTTAACTGCTGAGGCAATTTCACACCAGTTCGGAGCCCTTTTTTGGCTATTTGGGGTACCTCACACTTAGGCCTCCATAATTATTTTCCCATATAAGGTATCAATGCCAAATTTGTGCACTTTTTTCCAACATCCTAGGGATTCTAAAGGTACACAGAGCATGTGGATTCCCTTGGAGGGGACTACGAAAATAGGCAAAGTATAGCTTAATTGTGAGGGGTTTTGGAGAAAAATAAGAAAAAAGTGCTCTGCAAAACAGTGACTGTTTTTATCTTAAAAGTGGTGTAGTAAGGATACCGGATCAATTGCAGACATTGTTATGTTAGCATAAGTGAGGTATATGCTTAAACGCCAATTTTCTGCTTTTGCCGCTTTTGCCCACAACACTATATGGCTCTCTTAAATAACCTGCCTGCGCGCTTTCACATGAAAACTGTCTGTTTTTCACAAATCTAGGCGCGCTCTGTGACCTCAGTCTGCACAGCGCTTCCAAGGTCGAATTACAATATATGCTGTTAATTCATGTTAATCAGTCCCACGCACATTAGACATAACAGAAAACGTAGCTGCTCAAACTCAAACTCGGGTGCTTTTAATATTGCATTGCATGCACGAGGGGGCACTTGGAGACAACCTTTCCAACATCGAGAAGCTGTTCTTGTCCTGGGATGTGATTAATTCCATCTGATCTTGGAGGTATGGGGTCAACTGTCAAAGCCTAGAGGTCTTCTTCAATTATTATTTAAAACTAGCTCCGAGCATGGGGAGGGTGGTAACGGCACTATAATCCTGTTTCCACTTTCATTTATAATATGGAATTGTAACAATGCTGATTGTATTATTCTTATTCATCTTTTTGTTAGTATTGGCGAAAGTACTGCATCTTAGAGCACGGTAGGTAAAATAAACATTTTGAACTATATCGTGTCTCTGATTACTCACGTTGTGGACCGGTATGAAAGTTAGAACGAAAGAGTGTTCTTGATTTCCACTACTCCTGAGAGTTTACTAAGCCGCATGTTCTAGGTTGTCTAATCATTGGTAGCGGAGAACGAATGAGACACTAATGCTAGTCGGATTGGGGTTCAGGGCACTGAGGTGGGTTTTTGGTACATCACAATACACTGAGTTCCTGGTTTCCTGTGCATAGTAGTGTGCATGAAACACCAAAGGGCCTTGACTCAAAACTCAGCAAGGCTGAGCCAAAATATCAATATCAAAACAAAACAAATGCCAGTGCTGAGAGCCTGAATGAAAGGCGAATCTGCTGTGGAAGAAAAGGTTAATATGAATAAAACATAAAACCTGTTTTATAAATTGCAACCAATGACTTTATACTGTTTCTTTTTAGAGTACAAATAAAGTTGAATTATTTTGGTACATGGGAAAACAAACAACGATTTATATACATACTATGTACAACATAAAACTTATGATGAAGAATTTTTTTAAACAATACAAACACCCTTGGCCAATTCAATCATCCATCCAATCATTCATACTACAAAAGAGAACATACAAAAAACATCAATTGGTCTTGGTGTCAATTCCGACTTTGAACAATAAGTTTTGGAGGACAGAATCCTCAGTACGGTCTGCCGCTGTCAAAGTCTTTTCATAAATTCAATTTGAACAAAAATTCACTCTGTTTGTGTTCACAAACATCCGTTTGTGAAGAGGCAAATTATTTGAATGACCCAAGACCAGATAGGACCTATCTGGTCTTGGGTCATTCAAATAATTACCAAAATAATTCAACTTTATTTGTACTCTAAAAAGAAACAGTATAAAGTCATTGGTTGCAATTTATAAAGCAGGTTTTATGTTTTATTCATATTAACCTTTTCTTCCACAGCAGATTCGCCTTTCATTCAGGCTCTCAGCACTGGCATTTGTTTTGTTTTGATATAGTAGTGTGCATGAGCAGAATCCCTGCAACAGTGGCATCAACAAAAGGTTTCCTGTTCTAAAGTGACCATCATCCCAAATTTCAGGAACATTTAGAATTTAACACACGTTTGGCATTTTTTAAATAGGTTGCCTATTTTTCCTATTTTTTGTGCTTTCAACCTATTTCCAATTTGTGGTGGAAACCGGTGTGTAACCCTGGGTGATCCAGCAAGCTATAGATTTCTGAAAAGTAGACGCAAATCTACAATCAGCAAGGGGTTATAAGCGTAGATACCTCAAGGTTTTCCCAAAGGAACTAACACTGTTAAAATCAAAAAATGTTGAACAGAGTAGGGGAAAATTACCATTTGCGATAACATTTTCATCTTTAATTATTCTGTCATGAGGGGTCATTTACAAAAGCTTTATGCCATTACATCGCCTAGACCCTTCTGGTTGTGATGATATTTAGGGTTTGTAGGTTCTCCTGGAACCCAAGGTACCCGGGTCCAAAAACTGAGCTGTGGTGTTCAATAATTTTTCACTGTGTGCCAAATATGGACCAATTTACTTGGTGAAATACGTAGAGTGAAAAATGGGCATCAAAGAAATCTATGAATTTTTTGAATGGGCGCCAGATGTGGAGTTTAGAAGCAGAGGTTATTTGTACATCTCTGAATTTGTGGGTACCCATACTAGCATGTGGTCCAGAGGGCACTTTTCAGAATATCTTCTTTTTCCACACTGGCTTACACATGGAAGGCATGAATGCAGTCAAATCCAATTAGTGATAATAAATGTTCTACTATTCTATGTCCCCACATATCTCCCAATAAAAATGGTACCTCACTTGTGTGGGTAGACCTAGTGAACTCAACATGAAATGACCCAAAATGCAACTTGGACACATCACATTTTTCCACTGAAAACGGACCCATTTTTTGCAACGTGGAAAGTTGTTGATTATGGGCCCTAGCCCATTCAGCACCTGGGGAAAACCTAGCAAACCTGTACATTATTAAAAACTAGACAAATAGAGAATTAAGGTAGGGATGATGTGCGTGGCTCTAACCAGCATAGTTTACTCAAAATCCCTTGCAAACCTCAAACTTTGACTAGAAAATCAATATATCTTCATATTGCTGTACTGGAGAAATCTGGAATCTACAAGGACCCATGTACTTCCTAGCACCTAGCATTCCCCCAAGTCTCCTGATAAAAATTGTACCTCATTTGTATGGGTAGGATTAGTGCCTGTGACAAGAAACAGCTGAAAATACAAAAGGGTCACATCACATTTTAAACGTAAGAAGGCAACCCAATGTTATTCTATAAGAGAGGTAGGCCTCACAGTAGTGAAAACATAATTGTGCAATTTTTCACTACCATGACATGGAAAAATTAAAAGTGCATGTTCATGTTTTTAAATCCAATGCACCCTGCCCTATGGGCTGTTTAGGACTTGCCTCAGGGATGACTTATAGGTGGAGAAGT
This sequence comes from Lissotriton vulgaris, assembly GCF_964263255.1. Taxonomy (NCBI): domain Eukaryota; kingdom Metazoa; phylum Chordata; class Amphibia; order Caudata; family Salamandridae; genus Lissotriton; species Lissotriton vulgaris. Next base: position 40,550 of record NW_028246832.1, read on the forward strand.
GTGGCTCACCGGTTAGAGGCGGCAGACCCAGAAGCAGAGGTCGGCCCGAGACAAGGGTTCAATTCCCGACGCGGCAGGGTACGGAACCAATGTCAGCGGGCTCGATAAATCTTGCCTCGGTGCCTCTCTAACCATGGGTCCCATGCTGCAACTCTGGGCAATAGCTTGCTTAACCTCCACAACGGCCCCCTTGCTGCGGGGGATTCCTGGCTTCGCTTTGGGGATGCCCAATAGGGACCATCTCACAGGGAAAGCCAGGACGGGTTCCCCAGCAACACACAGTGCCAAGAAACCCTGGGGTGAGCGTGCGCTCTACAAATTCATACTAACATAACATAGCATGTCAGAGGGCTCACGGGCTGACTGACTCAGAGGCGCTCATTGACTCAGATGTCTTGCTGCTACAGGTACAAGAGCACGGAGGGCCCTTTAATTTCCCCTGGACTTCTTGAGAGGACGAACCTACATGCGTGACGTCTACTCTGGAACACCAATCAACGAGAAGCTGTGGGGAGAAGAAGGAAGTGCCCGTTCATCCTGGCGCGCATGCCAAAGAGCAAAAGAAAGTAGCCACAGAGGAGAAGATGCCTGAAGAAGCCGCTGAGGACGTTGCGGAGACAGCTTCGATCAAGGTTCCTGCCCATGGAGAGTTACCCAGAGGAGGACGGCACCATGATTTGCCCTGCCACGCTCCAGGAGGAAGGTGGCTGAAGCAGGTAAGCAACCGCATACGGGGGCTCACACAGTCATGGGGAGGGTATAGGTAGTCGTAGGTGGTCAATGCACAGCACTTTTTCCCTGGTCTCCACCTTTCCCTTTTGCCGTTGATGATCCCTCATGCTCCCCTTCCCTGTGTTTTCTGATTGAACAAAGTCCACTGATCCGTGGCCTATTTACTTCTTTTCTTTTATTTCCTGTGATGGAGCAAGTTTTAGAAATTAAATAAGTTTTCACTCGCGAAGTTTAACTTCTATAATGAATTCATTTTATTAATACGTTTTTTGCACGATTTTGTACTAATCAACCTAGTTTAAAATGCATTCACGAACATAAGTTCAACATTATGTGCCCTTTGTTGCATTTGCGAGTACGTTGAAAAAAATAATAAACTAACTTTGTCTATTTGTTTTGTCGACATTAAATGCGGCTGTTTAAATAATGGCATGTGCTTATTGTCAACGTGATTTTGTTTATGTCGTGTCTTTTATGTGGCAAAGGTTCGTGGAGAATCCTGAGGCCCATGTGAAGAAGGTCTTTATAAATGCCCTTAAAAATGGCTCGAGTACAAATGTCCGTGTAGCAAGGGCAGCGTATAAAACGGCCATTTTCAATTCCAAGCGTTTGTGGGATGAGCAGAGGTGGGCAGACCTGCAGGAAGCAGGACAACATAAAGACCCACGAAAGTTCCGGAACATCTATAGGAAGGGTATGGATAGTAACTCTGACAAACCACAGAACTGGGTTCCGCAGGATAAATGGGTATCCCATTTCAAACCTCAGTTTGCGATGGCAGCAGGGCAAGATTCCTCTGCTAAGGTGTCTTTTACACCTTTTTTGGAGGATTCATTTACCTTGGGGGATGTTCAGCTAGCACTGGATAGCGTTGTTCCTGGTAGAGCGCCAGGAATTGACGGCATTCCAGCTGATCTATTCCTACAAGATAGGGATTCTTGGGGACCATATATACTACTACTGGCTAATGCAGTGGCAAGGGGAGCATCGGTCCCTTTCTCATGGGAGGGGGCCAAAATAATTCCAGTCTACAAGAAGGGGGACAAATCCCAGCCTGGAAATTATCGACCAATTAGTTTGATCGACACTACCCAGAAGATCATTGGTAGGCTTATTTTAAATATGGTTCAGGACTGGGAAAGGGAGCACAGCATTTTGTCCCACTTGCAGGCTGGCTTTCGAACTTGCGTTAGCACGGTCGACCAAGTTATGCATTTTACTATGCTATACTGGAAGACCATCCTAATTGGCAAAGGTAGCCTCTATGCCGCGTTTATAGATCTAAGGGCGGCATTTGATTTGGTCCCTCGCCACATGTTATGGAAAGTACTTAATGAAATGGGAATGCCAGGGGAACTTTTGTCTTTAATAAGTAAGCTCCATCAGGAGAATTTCGCCCAGATTAGATGGGGTAGTCCTGGTAATGTCACACCACAGTTCCCGGTAGAAACAGGTGTCTGCCAAGGATGTGTCCTGGCACCAACATTATTTTCCTTATATATAAATGATGTTGCAAAAATTTTAATTGATTCTAATGTTGATGCTCCTATTCTTGTTGGAGGCAAAATCCCTATATTGATGTTTGCAGACGATTGTCTTATAGTTTCTAAAACCCCGAGCGGGCTACAGAAGGCTCTAACAATTTTTGAGGACTTCTGTGTCGCCCGTGGTTTGGAAGTTAATGTACTTAAATCTAAGTACATGTCTTTTAATGCACCTAAAGCCAACAGGGGTACTGTCCATATGAGTAGTGGCCCACTTGAGAAGGTACAGGCATTTAGCTATTTGGGTATCTGCATTCAACAGGACTTGTCCTGGAGGCAGCAGATTGATTTGGCCACCCTGAAGCACCAACAGCTTTCAGGAGCCTTGACAATAGAGCATTCTAGATCTTTGACTAAACCGATAAGTCCGGTGTTAGCGGTTTACAATGGCAAGGTAGTTAGTTCTACTCTGTATGGTGTGGAGATGTGGGGAAATGAAAGTCTAAAGGGGATGACTGTCTCAGAAAACTCATTTCTTAGAAAACTAATAAGGTTACCACAAAGCACCCCATTGAATCCTCTGTTTTATGACCTGGGTATATCACCAATAGCTTTAATTGCATCTCTGCGCCCAATATTATATTGGCGGCGAATCTGGACTACACCGGAACTGGAAACATACACCAGAGGGCTGTTGGATGTGATCAATAGTGACGGTTCCCGGAAAGTTACATGGCTGGGTCACATTCAAAATCTTTTGATTGAGCTAGGACTAGGCGAATTGTGGAAGGATCCATTGCACGCCAAGTTCCCACCGAAGAAGACACTAAAGACTTTGTACTGGAACTTGGTGGCTACAAAGATTTTTAGTACTACTCCTTCACAATCTCTTGCAGGTCTATTCTTAGAAATCAAAGATTGTCCCAAACTTGAGGATTTCTGGGATGTCATTACGAAGCCCCTTGACCGCAAGCTTTACTTTTAGTTAAGAGTGGGAAGCCTGCCTATAAGAGCATTTTCAAATAGATGGTCCAGTGGGGGCAAGGTGGCTTGTCCAGCTTGCTCAGACGTTACTGAAACCGTCGGCCATCTTTTGTTTGAGTGCCTAATGTATGCAGCGCCGAAACGAAAGTGGCTACAACCGATGTGCAGGTCATTGGGAACAAGGAAAGGACATATTTTTTTTAGGAATTGTTCCACAATTAAGTATAGGAGAGCGCAGGACCGTCTTACCTGCCATCTTCTTATCGCTCCCCTTGACAGTAACGGTTTTATCGGAGTTGTCTTTCACTCCTTGGGCTGATGAGATTTTTCATTGCCATTACTGCTTGCTTTTCGCTCGCCTCCAGACTTACTGCCAATTTCTCAGCACCCCCCAGCGTTTTGTTTGCTTGAGTCCCTGCCGTCTCTGCAGTCTGTAGGGCTAGGGCTGGGCCTGGGGCAGTGAGAGGGGCCGAGGCCAGGGCTGTCGTTAAGTCTCCTGCCATGGGTAGAAATACAGGCACAGGTACAGTAATAGCTGCTGCCGCCGCCGCGGCAATTATTGAACTTTTGGTGTTTCGTGTGGTTCGTGGAGGGTGCTTGGGTGACATACCTTCTGTAACTGCCGTTACAATTGTGGTTTGAAGCCTTGGTTTGGTAAGACCAAACGTGATGATCCCAGAGCGAGTGAGCCTTCTTTCGAGCCAGACCTTCACAGCTCTCCAAATCTTTGAGTTTTGCCACGGCATTCGTCAGCCTTTAACTGTGAGGATAGATAGTTGCAGCTATTGCAGCAGTTGAAACAATGTCGCAGCGGTGTTTTCCGGCGTTTTTTCCCCCCTGTCAGTCGAGCAGACAGACCTGCGGTAATCGGTGCGTAGCACTGAAGCTGCCGGCCAGTAACGCCCCGCCCGACTGATACCGCTGATGCCGCTGTGAGAGCACTCTCCCTTGCACTGTCGAGAAACGCTGCAGAGGGCGTCAGAGGCCAAAATGATTAGAAGTGATCAGTCCGGAAAACGGGCTCTGAACGAGTGTCCGATGCTTCACATCGGGCGGGTAGCCAGCGCGGGTGAGTCAGACTGCGACATTGTATTTTCTTTACTTTCACCGCTCTGCTCCATCTCACCCCGCCACAGTTGAAATTATACTCCGTTTGCTCCGTACGAGGTTTCACAACTCACAGCTCCACTAACTTTCGCTGGGTCCGACTACCAGGGCCGGGAAGGGTTTGGTAGATCCATTAGCACAGCCGACGTTTGCCTAGAGGAGGGAGAGCTCCTAGTCCGCCGCAGCAGAGTCCTCACTCCGCCATCTTGGACTCCGCTAACCCTGCCTATAAGAGCATTCTCAAATAGATGGTCCAGTGGGGGCAAGGTGGCTTGTCCAGCTTGCTCAGACGTTACTGAAACCGTCGGCCATCTTTTGTTTGAGTGCCTAATGTATGCAGCGCCGAAACGAAAGTGGCTACAACCGATGTGCAGGTCATTGGGAACAAGGAAAGGAATGTTTGCAGTTAGACTCATCCGGACTAGTCTTAATATGTCTGTGTACATAGCCGTCGCTAAATTCTTAGGTTGGGCATGAACGATTAGAGCCCGACTCTTGAAAAAATAATACATTATTTAAAGTCGTAGGCTAAGCACCTCTGTTGAGAGTAATATTTTGCACATTTGCACTGTTTTTGTAATAATTTTATCTATTTATTCATGAAATTTATATTTTGATTTTATAATGGTTTTAATACTAAAGGTTTATACATGTACTTTTTTATATTGAGCTTACTTTTATGACAATTGTCGAATAAAGCTTACTTGACTTGACTTTCCACTTTCTTGTGCTTAAAGCTAGGTAACATAAACTAATGGGTTAATATTTAGCAAGGGGGTGGGAAACAGAATAATCTTCATTACTCAAATTAATTATTGTTTTGTGTTTCTTTGCATAATAGTTATCGAGCAAGAGGACTGAGGCCTAGCCTTTAAAATGGGTGTTTGGAATCTGTGTTTGGAATCCTGTCGTGATGAGCCGAGCACAGTTAAAGAATGGCATTTGAAAAAACAAATGCTTGGAACTGTGCAAGATGGACTCCGAGTTGTTTAACTCCAAGGACAGGAAGCGGCAGAACCGCCAAGCTGAGGAAGCAGCGAACTGTTATTTAATAAGTTGTTGCAATATCCACGGTCGCTTGTGGTCAAAGACAAAGACGTTATAGAAAGGCACGATTTTGGATGGAAAAAGCAATGAGCTCACATAGACTGATGGCTGTCAGCCAATCAAATCGCTGAATGTCTTAAAAAAAGTATTCTTTTAGTTAGTTTTAGATAGAGAAAATGTATAAAACTTGGCCCCTTGGGAGGAGGGCTGGCTGTCCCGTTCCTGAATCCTGAAGGACGTGAGATGCTGTCGGACTTTTGACTCATGTAAGGAAAGCAGAACTAATGACTTTTTCTTTAGGGTTCTAATAAGATAGACAGGGAAATAGAATTTAGGGAATGAGACCTTTTCTGCTTAAATATTTCTCATGCTGATCTGTTTGGAATGACAGACCAATGTGCCTTTACTTAATATGAAGATGCTTTCAAATTGCTAATAAAAGATTTTCTTTACTAAAGATTCTCTTTATTTGAAAATAAAATAAATAAAATAGATTTTGAAATGACAAGCTGGTCTTGTTTATTCTGAGTCTAGTTACCATCAGTTGATCCATTACCTAGGTGACTTAATTAAATGTTTCCGTTAATAACTTATTAAAATGATGATGACAAACTGCAGTTGTATATAATTTGTATATAGTTTGAAAATAGTTCTGATTAATTAGGTCACATGATTCAGTTGCCCACATTTGTCTCAGTTACTAATGGGCCTATGTGAAGAGTTTATGATTAATGGTGAGTATCATGGTGTAGGGTTGTGCTGTTGAGACAGATTTTCAGTAGGGCCGCTGGATCACCTGCCATCTCCTGGAGGACCGCGGAGGAGAACTAGGAAGCTCCCACCTCCTGACGTTCCTGGTACCGGTGAAGAGGAACCGCTCCTGGAACTTAACTTCCTTGGGATTTTTTCTTTAATTTGGTTTCTGTGAATAAATGAATCCCAACTTGAGTGTTAAACCGCCTCTTCGCTTCCTTTGGGGGACATGCGCCTTCTACCTTTCCCCCTTGCATCAGACAAAATGGTGGAGAATGCGGGTAACTTCCACCTGAAATAGGATGGAACAAAAAATTCCCCCAGATGAGAGAGGCCCAGAACAAACTCAAATTGGCTGTAGAAAAAAACGCCAGTCAGGCTGAGATGGATCAGGCTGCCTTCTCCTCGGCCATACAAACCCAGGCAGACAATGGTACAAAGCTCGCACAGGGGCAGACACAACTGCTACAGGATTTGGGACAAGGTTCCTGCTCCTGCTTTATGGGGAACAGTGATACCAATACAAAAGTATGTCCCTGGCGAGGATCCTGTTTCATTTTTCTTTTACTTTGAACGAGCTACCAGGACTAGCGCTTGGCCTTCAGACCTGTGGCCCTTTTGGGGCCTCTACTCACTGGCAAGGTGCAAGCCGCGTATCAGATAGCCAATCGAGATGGAACCAGTGTATATGGCCAAGTGAAACAGTTTATACTAGATAGACTAGGGGTTGATGAGGAAGCCCACCGCCTTTGCTTTCGACAGGTACGGGGGGCCCCAGGAAACACCCCAAAGACTCTGTTCTACAAGATAAAAGAGGCAATAGACCACTGGCTCAAGCCGATGGAGGCCTCACGAGAAGAAATCATGGATACAATATACCTAGAGCAGTTCCTGGAAGCACTAACTTATGGTTCTCAGAGATGGTTGAGACAACACGCAGGACTAACTCTAGAACATGCTGTGGAAATGGCCACATCCTATGCATGGGCTCAAAACAGGAGTCTAGTGAAGGGGCCTGAGAAGTCTGTGAAGCCCCTACAGTGGGGGAAAAATGAAAAGAAACCTACCAAAACCTTCAGTGATTCCCTGAAACCACGATTGGGACGACTTGAGGTTTTCCCTTCGGCCGAGCCCCAGTCCTTTGAGTGCGGGAAGTGGGGCCATATAGCCAAGTTCTGCAGGAAGAGGAAGAAAAAGAAGGAAGACGAGCCCATGGATGTCGGTTACCTGCCTCAGTCGATCCTGTACGCTCAGGAGACTGGCTCAGTGTTTTATGTGAGTCTGAGACTGAATAACCACCCTATAACTGCCCTTTTGGACTCTGGCTGTATACACTCTGTTGTACGACACAAGCTTATTCCCCCATGTCTCTCTTGTCCGGCAGATATGTTTCTATCAGATGTGTCCATGGGGACATTAAACAATAACCCCTAGCCAGAATAACCTTACAAACACAAAAATGGCTAGAAGTTAAGGTTGATGTAGGGGCTCTACCTCACCTCCCTGAACCTTTAATCATCGTATAGGTAACCCTTGGTTTTCTGATCTGTTAGGTGAGACCCTCAAAACCAGTTCAAACACCCAAAGGCCACACAATAGCCTCCTGACATCCAAACCATGGGCTATCGATACTCACTTCAGAACTGCCCAACTCAATGATAATTCCCTTAGTAACACATGGCAAAGCGGCAAAGACACCCTTAACTAACGCCCCTAAACGGGTATATCCTTGTTTTATAGAGAAAAATAGCCTCCTGTATAGGTTATCCAAGAAAGGCGACAAACCCCAACTGTTAGTCCCTTTCGGATTTTAGGGACCAAATACTGTTCTTTGTGCACTTCCACCTGCTGGCAGGTCATTGTGGGGCTGAGAAAACCTCTCAAGCCATACTTCGCAGCTTCTTTTGGCCAGTGGTGCCCACTCAATTTTGAAAGTACTGCCAGGAATGTACTATATGCCAAAGGAAAAAATCCTACATTCCTCCAAAAGCCCCCTTGAACCCTCTCCCTATTATTGGAAAACTATTTGAGCGGGTGGGAATGAACCCTATAGGACCTCTCCCTAAATCTACAAGGGGTTATCAGTATGTCCTTGTAATTATCGGTTATGCAACCAGAGATCCAGAAACATTGCCCTTACACTCTGCTAATACCACCACCATAGCCCAGAGACTTATAGAAGTATTCTCCAGAATGGGGTTTCCCGGAGAAATAGTAACCGATCAGGGAACCCCCTTCGTGCCGAGACTGATGATACAAGTTTATAGCCAGTTAAACATCAGACACATAAAAACCTCTGTTTACCACCCTCAAATGGATGGTACAGTAGAGCGATATAACGGCAACCTAAATCTTACCCTTAAGAAACTCCTTACAGGGATGGGAAACGTTGGGACCAACTCCTCCCTTTGGCATTGTTTGTTATCCGAAGCCAAGTGCAGACTAGCCTTGGGGTGTCCCCCTTTGAACTCCTCTTTGGTAGGAGACCACTTACGCTTCTGGAAATCACTAAGGACAGTTGGGAAAAGGATAGCGCTCATGAGGCCCAGACCTTGATAGACCATGCAAACCAGGTCAAAGCCCGGCTTCATAAGCTAAGGACCTTAGCTCATGACTGAAAGTGGGTGACTGGGCTCTAATACTACTTCCCTCCTCTACTCTCAAGTTAAGGAAGGCATGGCAAGGACCCTATCCAGTAGTAAGGGAAGTAGGAAAAACTACCTATATCCTATCCATGTCCTCAATGAAGACTCAGATGTATCATACAAACCTTCTAAAGAAATGGCTGGGTCCTACACCGAATAAAGCACATACATTTTCAATGGTGGAGACCCAATCCCACGCTGTTGAGTCTACAATAATCAACGATGAACTGACCGGGGATTATAAGACGGATATACAGACCATCCTTCATTCCTTCAGAGACATATTCTCTGATTAACCCGGATGGACGCATCTAACTATGCACTCCATATCAACCCAAGAGGGTATCACAGTGAAACAGCTCCCCTACCGGGTCCCCTAAGCACTACGTCTGGCTCTCCAGAAAGAGGTAAAGCAGATGCTGGAGATGGGGGTCATAGTCCTGTCCCATAGCAACTGGTGTTCCCATATAGTGCTCGTACCAAAACCGGATGGAAGCATCCGGTTTTGTATCGATTTCAGGGAGGTGAACAGCATTTCCAAACAGGATGGCTATCCCTTTCCCAGGGTGGATGAGTTGATAGAACGTCTTGGTGAGTCCCAGTACATATCCACCATCGATTTGAACAAGGGCTACTGGCAGATCCCCCTTAACCCTAAGGATCAGGAGAAAAATGCTTTTTCCACCCCTGACGGTCTTTTCCAGTTTACAGTACTACCTTTCGGGTTACATGGGGCCCCTGCCAGTTTTCAGAGAGTGATGGACACTCTCTTAGCTCCTCATCTAACATACTCCTCTGCCTACTTGGATGACATAGTTGTATACAGCAAGACATGGGAAGACCATATGACTCATCTAGAGGCTATTTTCTAGGAGCTAAGAGCCGCCCTCTTACACATAACCACCAAAAAGTCCAGGTTCGCCTTTCAGAAGGTGAAGTACCTAGGGTATTTGCTGGGGAAAGGTATGATGGAACCCCAAACAGAAAAAGTGGGGGCTATTCAGGACACCACTTTTCCTACTTCCAAACGTGACCTTCCGGCTTTTTTGTGCCTGGTCAGATATTACTGACGTTTCATTTCACACTTTGCGGATATAGTGCCCTCTCTTACAGACCTCTTAAAAAAATCGGCCACAGCCTCCTAAATCCGCACCCCCTCAGAAAATGAGTTGTTAGCCTTCCAGACCCTGAAAATGGCTCTGACCACCTCACCTGTATTGCTGAGACCTGACTTTCGAAAACCTTTTGTACTCCAGACAGATGCTTCTGGGGTTGGTATCGGTGCAGTCTTGTCCCAACATGGCAACGAAGAATTGGAAAGGCCAGTCCTATACATCAGCAGTAAGCTCTTCCTTAGGAAACGGGTCTACCCTACCATTGAGAAAGAGCGTTTAGCAGTGAGATGGCGTATAGAAAAACTGCGCTATTACCTTGAGGGTCACCCTTTTGTGTTACACACTGATTATGCCCCTTTGACTTGGCTCCAGCATAACAATGGATGCAATGACCAGGTACTCCGGTGGTTTCTGGCACTCCACCAGTTCCAATATGAAGTCTGTCACCGCAAAGGCTTAGAGCAGGGCAATGCTGATTTCCTATCCCGTTTTCCTCTTTACCCTGATCAGGGAAAGCCTGGGTGAAGGGTGTGTCGGGGGGCTCATGGGCTGACAGACTCAGAGGCTCTCATTGACTCAGATGTCCTGCTGCTACAGGTACAAGAGCACAGCGGGCCCTTTAATTCCCCCTGGACTCCCCGAGAGAACAAACCTGCATGCGTGAAGTCTACTCCGGAACACCAATCAATGAGCAGCTGTGAGGAGAAGAAGAAAGCACCTGGTCATCCTGGCGGGCACGCCGAGGAGCGAAAGAAAGTAGCTGCTGAGGAGAAGACGCTTGGAGAAGACGCTGGGGATATCGCGGAGACAGCTACAATCAAGGTTCCTACCCGTGGAAAGTTACCCAGAGGAGGACGGCACCGCGATTCTTTCCGCCACGCTGCAGGAGGAGGTTGGCTGGAGCAGGTACGCTACTCCATACGGGGGCTCACACTGTCACAGGGAGGGTACGGGTAGTCGTGGGTGGTCACAGCACTTCTTCCCTGGTCATTACCTTTCCATTTTGGCGTTGGCGATTCCTCAGGCTCCCCTTCCCTGTGTTTTCAACATTGAACAATGTCCACTGATCTGTGGCCTATTTTTTTTTATTATTATTTGCTGCCATCTCCTGGAGGACCTCAGAGAAGAACTAGGAAGCTCCTACCTCCCGATCTTTCTGGTACCGATGAAGAGGAACCGCTTCAGGAACTTGACTCCCTTGGGACTCTTTCTTTAATTCTGTTTCTGTGAATAAACGAACCCCAACATGAGTGTTAAACCGCCTCTTCGCTTCCTTTGGGGGACACGCGCCTTCTACCTTTCTCCCTAGCATTCGACAAGGTATTAACAATGGAGTTTTAGGCTTCGTCAAAGGAATTTTTCGCAAGTTGGATTGATAGTTTAAAACTGCATATAGGATGCAATGACAGGCCTGAGTTATTTAAAAGGACTGCTTAAGTAGGTGGCACAATAAGTGCTGCAGGCCCACTAGTAACATTTCCTTTACAGGTTCTAGGAACATGTAGTACCACTTTACTAGGGACATGCACGTACCATAAATATGCTAATTGGGTGTAAGGCAATTTTACCATGTTTAAAGGAGAGAGTACAATCACTTTAGCACTGAAGCCAATAAAAACAAATTCAGCACGACAAGAGGGGTGAAAGAAAAACATTTGAGGATGACCTTGCAGAGACGGTCAGGTCCAACAGGACACGTAGCAAACCTGCACATTTTTTAAAACTAGACACACAGGGGAGTCAATGGGTGTATGACTTGGGTGACTCTCACCAGGTACCTTTAGCCAGAAGCCATTGCAAAGTTCAAAACTTCACAATGGTGTGCGCAGATTTATCATCACTATTTTAGGAATGCCACTTTTAGATAGCCAGAAACCGGTCCTAGGATGCTTGATTCCGGTCCAGGGAAGACATGGCTTGGCAGTTCGAGCTGGACTGTTCCCATGAGGCACAGGGTCAAGTCTGATTTGCATATGGCCATGTCTGAACTGGGGTGTCTTGGTGAGCAAAATAACGATGGATTAAACCCAGATCTGTGACTGGGGGTGAATGTTTTGCCATTGTGCACCATTCCGTCCATCATCTTGTGTGTTTTGCTGTTCACCCTATGTGGGAAGGGTATGCCCAGCAGTGGGTCCTGTGCTCACTACGCCACTGGAGTCAAGCTATCCTGGCTGAAGACGTCTGATAGCCAGAAACCGGTCCTAGGATGCTTGATTCTGGTCCAGGGAAGACATGATTTGGCAGTTCGGGCTGGACTGTTCCCATGAGGCACAGGGTCAAGAATGATCTGCATATGGCCATGTCAGAACTGGGGTGGCTTGGTGAGCAAAATAACAATGGATTAAACCCAGATCTGTGATTCGGGGTGAATGTTTTGTCATTGTGCAACAATCCGTCTATCATTTTGTTTGTTTTACTTTTAGAAGTTGGCATTCCTGTGTGCAATGTGTCTGCCT
>NW_028246833.1:0-57146 GCF_964263255.1 Lissotriton vulgaris
GAAATTGGTCAAAATTGAAGATTTTGAGTAAGCAAAACTGTAAAAATGGCAGTTTTGTCACTGTGAGGGTTTTAAAAAGTGGTTATTCAACATGAGGCCCGATCCAAATGACATTTTGAATCATTTTTGGTAGAGTCAAAAAATCATTTTCTGATGAAAAACGATGACCCCGGACCAGTCGAACGTTGAAAAATGGTCAATATTGATGAAATTTTAACATTTAATCTTTTGACTTTAAATGACGGTTGGATGTGAGTTATTACTTTTTCAACAAAATAAGTGTTGTTTAAAGTCATTTCTGTGCCTGAAATTGGTCAAAATTGAAGATTTTGAGTAAGCAAAACTGTAAAAATGGCAGTTTTGGTCACTGTGAGGGTTTAAAAAAGTGGTTATTCAACATGAGGCCTGATCCAAATGACATGTTGAATCATTTTTGGTAGAGTCCAAAAAAATCAATTTTCTGATGAAAAACGATGACCCGGACCAGTCGAACGTTGAAAATGGTCAATATGATGAAATTTTAACATTTAATCTTTTGACTTTAAATGACGGTTGGATGTGAGTTATTACTTTTTCAACTAAAAATAAGTGTGTTTAAAGTCATTTCTGTGCCTGAAATTGGTCAAAATTGAAGATTTTGAGTAAGCAAAACTCTGTAAAAATGGCAGTTTTGGTCACTGTGAGGGTTTAAAAAGTGGTTATTCAACATGATGCCCGATCCAAATGACATTGAATCATTTTTGGTAGAGTCAAAAATCCATTTTCTGATGAAAACGATGACCCCGGACCAGTCGAACGTTGAAAAAATGGTCAATATTGATGAAATTTTAAACATTTAATCTTTTGACTTTAAATGACGGTTGGATGTGAGTTATTACTTTTTCAACTAAAATAAGTGTGTTTAAAGTCATTTCTGTGCCTGAAATTGGTCAAAATTGAAGATTTTGAGTAAGCAAAACTGTAAAAATGGCAGTTTTGGTCACTGTGAGGGTTTAAAAAGTGGTTATTCAACATGAGGCCTGATCCAAATGACATTTTGAATCATTTTGGTAGAGTCCAAAAAATCCATTTTCTGATGAAAAACGATGACCCCGGACCAGTCGAACGTTGAAAAAATGGTCAATATTGATGAAATTTTAACATTTAATCTTTTGACTTTAAATGACGGTTGGATGTGAGTTATTACTTTTTCAACTAAAATAAGTGTGTTTAAAGTCATTTTCTGTGCCTGAAATTGGTCAAAATTGAAGATTTTGAGTAAGCAAAACTCTGTAAAAATGGCAGTTTTGGTCACTGTGAGGTTTAAAAAGTGTTATTCAACATGAGGCCCGATCCAAATGACATTTTGAATCATTTTTGGTAGAGTCCAAAAAATCAATTTTCTGATGAAAAACGATGACCCCGGACCAGTCGAACGTTGAAAAATGGTCAATATTGATGAAATTTTTAACATTTAATCTTTTGACTTTAAATAACGGTTGGATGTGAGTTATTACTTTTCAACTAAAATAAGTGTGTTTAAAGTCATTTCTGTGCCTGAAATTGGTCAAATTGAAGATTTTGAGTAAGCAAAACTCTGTAAAAATGGCAGTTTTGGTCACTGTGAGGGTTTAAAAAGTGGTTATTCAACATGAGGCCCGATCCAAATGACATTTGAATCATTTTTGGTAGAGTCCAAAAAATCCATTTTCTGATGAAAAACGATGACCCCGGACCAGTCGAACGTTGAAAAAATGGTCAATATTGATGAAATTTTAACATTTAATCTTTTGACTTTAAATGACGGTTGGATGTGAGTTATTACTTTTTCAACTAAAATAAGTGTGTTTAAAGTCATTTCTGTGCCTGAAATTGGTCAAAATTGAAGATTTTGAGTAAGCAAAACTCTGTAAAAATGGCAGTTTTGGTCACTGTGAGGGTTTAAAAAGTGGTTATTCAACATGAGGCCTGATCCAAATGACATTTTGAATCATTTTTGGTAGAGTCCAAAAATCCATTTTCTGATGAAAAACGATGACCCGGACCAGTCGAACGTTGAAAAAATGGTCAATATTGATGAAATTTTAACATTTAATCTTTTGACTTTAAATGACGTTGGATGTGAGTTATTACTTTTTCAACTAAAATAAGTGTGTTTAAAGTCATTTCTGCAGCGATGTATGAAATTGGTCAAAATTGAAGATTTTGAGTAAGCAAAACTGTAAAAATGGCAGTTTTGGTCACTGTGAGGGTTTAAAAAGTGGTTATTCAACATGAGGCCCGATCCAAATGACATTTTGAATCATTTTTGGTAGAGTCCAAAAATCCATTTTCTGATGAAAAACGATGACCCCGGACCAGTCGAACGTTGAAAAAATGGTCAATATTGATGAAATTTTAACATTTAATCTTTTGACTTTAAATGACGGTTGGATGTGAGTTATTACTTTTTCAACTAAAATAAGTGTGTTTAAAGTCATTTCTGTGCCTGAAATTGGTCAAAATTGAAGATTTTGAGTAAGCAAAACTCTGTAAAAATGGCAGTTTTGGTCACTGTGAGGGTTTAAAAAGTGGTTATTCAACATGAGGGCCTGATCCAAATGACATTTTGAATCATTTTTGGTAGAGTCCAAAAAATCAATTTTCTGATGAAAAACGATGACCCCGGACCAGTCGAACGTTGAAAAAATGGTCAATATTGATGAAATTTTAACATTTAATCTTTTGACTTTAAATGACGGTTGGATGTGAGTTATTACTTTTTCAACTAAAATAAGTGTGTTTAAAGTCATTTCTGTGCCTGAAATTGGTCAAAATTGAAGATTTTGAGTAAGCAAACTCTGTAAAAATGGCAGTTTGGTCACTGTGAGGGTTTAAAAAGTGGTTATTCAACATGAGGCCCGATCCAAATGACATTTTGAATCATTTTTGGTAGAGTCCAAAAATCCATTTTCTGATGAAAAACGATGACCCCGGACCAGTCGAACGTTGAAAAAATGGTCAATATTGATGAAATTTTAACATTTAATCTTTTGACTTTAAATGACGGTTGGATGTGAGTTATTACTTTTTCAACTAAAATAAGTGTGTTTAAAGTCATTTCTGTGCCTGAAATTGGTCAAAATTGAAGATTTTGAGTAAGCAAAACTGTAAAAATGGCAGTTTTGGTCACTGTGAGGGTTTAAAAGTGGTTATTCAACATGAGGCCTGATCCAAATGACATGTTGAATCATTTTTGGTAGAGTCCAAAAAATCAATTTTCTGATGAAAAACGATGACCCCGGACCAGTCGAACGTTGAAAAAATGGTCAATATTGATGAAATTTTAACATTTAATCTTTTGACTTTAAATGACGGTTGGATGTGAGTTATTACTTTTTCAACTAAAATAAGTGTGTTTAAAGTCATTTCTGTGCCTGAAATTGGTCAAAATTGAAGATTTTGAGTAAGCAAAACTCTGTAAAAATGGCAGTTTTGGTCACTGTGAGGGTTTAAAAAGTGGTTATTCAACATGAGGCCCGATCCAAATGACATTTTGAATCATTTTTGGTAGAGTCCAAAAAAATCATTTTCTGATGAAAAGACTTGACCCCGGACCAGTCGAACGTTGAAAAAATGGTCAATATTGATGAAATTTTAACATTTAATCTTTTGACTTTAAATGACGGTTGGATGTGAGTTATTACTTTTTCAACTAAAATAAGTGTGTTTAAAGTCATTTCTGTGCCTGAAATTGGTCAAAATTGAAGATTTTGAGTAAGCAAAACTGTAAAAATTGGCAGTTTTGGTCACTGTGAGGGTTTAAAAAGTGGTTATTCAACATGAGGCCTGATCCAAATGACATGTTGAATCATTTTTGGTAGAGTCCAAAAAATCCATTTTCTGATGAAAAACGATGACCCCGGACCAGTCGAACGTTGAAAAAATGGTCAATATTGATGAAATTTTAACATTTAATCTTTTGACTTTAAATGACGGTTGGATGTGAGTTATTACTTTTTCAACTAAAATAAGTGTGTTTAAAGTCATTTCTGTGCCTGAAATTGGTCAAAATTGAAGATTTTGAGTAAGCAAAACTCTGTAAAAATGGCAGTTTTGGTCACTGTGAGGGTTTAAAAAGTGGTTATTCAACATGAGGCCCGATCCAAATGACATTTTGAATCATTTTTGGTAGAGTCCAAAAAATCAATTTTCTGATGAAAAACGATGACCCCGGACCAGTCGAACGTTGAAAAAATGGTCAATATTGATGAAATTTTAACATTTAATCTTTTGACTTTAAATGACGGTTGGATGTGAGTTATTACTTTTTCAACTAAAATAAGTGTGTTTAAAGTCATTTCTGTGCCTGAAATTGGTCAAAATTGAAGATTTTGAGTAAGCAAAACTCTGTAAAAATGGCAGTTTTGGTCACTGTGAGGGTTTAAAAAGTGGTTATTCAACATGAGGCCTGATCCAAATGACATTTTGAATCATTTTTGGTAGAGTCCAAAAAATCCATTTTCTGATGAAAAACGATGACCCCGGACCAGTCGAACGTTGAAAAAATGGTCAATATTGATGAAATTTTAACATTTAATCTTTTGACTTTAAATGACGGTTGGATGTGAGTTATTACTTTTTCAACTAAAATAAGTGTGTTTAAAGTCATTTCTGTGCCTGAAATTGGTCAAAATTGAAGATTTTGAGTAAGCAAAACTCTGTAAAAATGGCAGTTTTGGTCACTGTGAGGGTTTAAAAAGTGGTTATTCAACATGAGGCCCGATCCAAATGACATTTTGAATCATTTTGGTAGAGTCCAAAAAATCAATTTTCTGATGAAAAACGATGACCCCGGACCAGTCGAACGTTGAAAAAAATGGTCAATATTGATGAAATTTTAACATTTAATCTTTTGACTTTAAATGACGGTTGGATGTGAGTTATTACTTTTTCAACTAAAATAAGTGTGTTTAAAGTCATTTCTGTGCCTGAAATTGGTCAAAATTGAAGATTTTGAGTAAGCAAAACTCTGTAAAAATGGCAGTTTTGGTCACTGTGAGGGTTTAAAAAGTGGTTATTCAACATGAGGCCCGATCCAAATGACATTTTGAATCATTTTTGGTAGAGTCCAAAAAATCCATTTTCTGATGAAAAACGATGACCCCGGACCAGTCGAACGTTGAAAAAATGGTCAATATTGATGAAATTTTAACATTTAATCTTTTGACTTTAAATGACGGTTGGATGTGAGTTATTACTTTTTCAACTAAAATAAGTGTGTTTAAAGTCATTTCTGTGCCTGAAATTGGTCAAAATTGAAGATTTTGAGTAAGCAAAACTCTGTAAAAATGGCAGTTTTGGTCACTGTGAGGGTTTAAAAAGTGGTTATTCAACATGAGGCCTGATCCAAATGACATTTTGAATCATTTTGGTAGAGTCCAAAAAATCCATTTTCTGATGAAAAACGATGACCCCGGACCAGTCGAACGTTGAAAAAATGGTCAATATTGATGAAATTTTAACATTTAATCTTTTGACTTTAAATGACGGTTGGATGTGAGTTATTACTTTTTCAACTAAAATAAGTGTGTTTTAAAGTCATTTCTGTGCCTGAAATTGGTCAAAATTGAAGATTTTGAGTAAGCAAAACTCTGTAAAAATGGCAGTTTTGGTCACTGTGAGGGTTTAAAAGTGGTTATTCAACATGAGGCCCGATCAAAATGACATTTGAATCATTTTTGGTAGAGTCCAAAAAATCCATTTTCTGATGAAAAACGATGACCCCGGACCAGTCGAACGTTGAAAAAATGGTCAATATTGATGAAATTTTAACATTTAATCTTTTGACTTTAAATGACGGTTGGATGTGAGTTATTACTTTTTCAACTAAAATAAGTGTGTTTAAAGTCATTTCTGTGCCTGAAATTGGTCAAAATTGAAGATTTTGAGTAAGCAAAACTCTGTAAAAATGGCAGTTTTGGTCACTGTGAGGGTTTAAAAAGTGGTTATTCAACATGAGGCCCGATCCAAATGACATTTTGAATCATTTTTGGTAGAGTCCAAAAAATCCATTTTCTGATGAAAAACGATGACCCCGGACCAGTCGAACGTTGAAAAAATGGTCAATATTGATGAAATTTTAACATTTAATCTTTTGACTTTAAATGACGGTTGGATGTGAGTTATTACTTTTTCAACTAAAATAAGTGTGTTTAAAGTCATTTCTGTGCCTGAAATTGGTCAAAATTGAAGATTTTGAGTAAGCAAAACTCTGTAAAAATGGCAGTTTTGGTCACTGTGAGGGTTTAAAAAGTGGTTATTCAACATGAGGCCCGATCCAAATGACATTTTGAATCATTTTTGGTAGAGTCCAAAAAATCCATTTTCTGATGAAAAACGATGACCCCGGACCAGTCGAACGTTGAAAAAATGGTCAATATTGATGAAATTTTAACATTTAATCTTTTGACTTTAAATGACGGTTGGATGTGAGTTATTACTTTTTCAACTAAAATAAGTGTGTTTAAAGTCATTTCTGTGCCTGAAATTGGTCAAAATTGAAGATTTTGAGTAAGCAAAACTGTAAAAATGGCAGTTTTGGTCACTGTGAGGGTTTAAAAAGTGGTTATTCAACATGAGGCCTGATCCAAATGACATGTTGAATCATTTTTGGTAGAGTCCAAAAATCCATTTTCTGATGAAAAACGATGACCCCGGACCAGTCGAACGTTGAAAAAATGGTCAATATTGATGAAATTTTAACATTTAATCTTTTGACTTTAAATGACGGTTGGATGTGAGTTATTACTTTTTCAACTAAAATAAGTGTGTTTAAAGTCATTTCTGTGCCTGAAATTGGTCAAAATTGAAGATTTTGAGTAAGCAAAACTCTGTAAAAATGGCAGTTTTGGTCACTGTGAGGGTTTAAAAAGTGGTTATTCAACATGAGGCCCGATCCAAATGACATTTTGAATCATTTTTGGTAGAGTCCAAAAATCCATTTTCTGATGAAAAACGATGACCCCGGACCAGTCGAACGTTGAAAAAATGGTCAATATTGATGAAATTTTAACATTTAATCTTTTGACTTTAAATGACGGTTGGATGTGAGTTATTACTTTTTCAACTAAAATAAGTGTGTTTAAAGTCATTTCTGTGCCTGAAATTGGTCAAAATTGAAGATTTTGAGTAAGCAAAACTGTAAAAATGGCAGTTTTGGTCACTGTGAGGGTTTAAAAAGTGGTTATTCAACATGAGGCCCGATCCAAATGACATTTTGAATCATTTTTGGTAGAGTCCAAAAAATCCATTTTCTGATGAAAAACGATGACCCCGGACCAGTCGAACGTTGAAAAATGGTCAATATTGATGAAATTTTAACATTTAATCTTTTGACTTTAAATGACGGTTGGATGTGAGTTATTACTTTTTCAACTAAAATAAGTGTGTTTAAAGTCATTTCTGTGCCTGAAATTGGTCAAAATTGAAGATTTTGAGTAAGCAAAACTCTGTAAAAAATGGCAGTTTTGGTCACTGTGAGGGTTTAAAAAGTGGTTATTCAACATGAGGCCCGATCCAAATGACATTTTGAATCATTTTTGGTAGAGTCCAAAAAATCAATTTTCTGATGAAAAACGATGACCCCGGACCAGTCGAACGTTGAAAAAATGGTCAATATTGATGAAATTTTAACATTTAATCTTTTGACTTTAAATGACGGTTGGATGTGAGTTATTACTTTTTCAACTAAAATAAGTGTGTTTAAAGTCATTTCTGTGCCTGAAATTGGTCAAAATTGAAGATTTTGAGTAAGCAAAACTCTGTAAAAATGGCAGTTTTGGTCACTGTGAGGGTTTAAAAAGTGGTTATTCAACATGAGGCCCGATCCAAATGACATTTTGAATCATTTTTGGTAGAGTCCAAAAAATCCATTTTCTGATGAAAAACGATGACCCCGGACCAGTCGAACGTTGAAAAAATGGTCAATATTGATGAAATTTTAACATTTAATCTTTTGACTTTAAATGACGGTTGGATGTGAGTTATTACTTTTTCAACTAAAATAAGTGTGTTTAAAGTCATTTCTGTGCCTGAAATTGGTCAAAATTGAAGATTTTGAGTAAGCAAAACTCTGTAAAAATGGCAGTTTTGGTCACTGTGAGGGTTTAAAAAGTGGTTATTCAACATGAGGCCCGATCCAAATGACATTTTGAATCATTTTTGGTAGAGTCCAAAAAATCCATTTTCTGATGAAAAACGATGACCCCGGACCAGTCGAACGTTGAAAAAATGGTCAATATTGATGAAATTTTAACATTTAATCTTTTGACTTTAAATGACGGTTGGATGTGAGTTATTACTTTTTCAACTAAAATAAGTGTGTTTAAAGTCATTTCTGTGCCTGAAATTGGTCAAAATTGAAGATTTTGAGTAAGCAAAACTGTAAAAATGGCAGTTTTGGTCACTGTGAGGGTTTAAAAAGTGGTTATTCAACATGAGGCCTGATCCAAATGACATGTTGAATCATTTTTGGTAGAGTCCAAAAAATCCATTTTCTGATGAAAGACGATGACCCCGGACCAGTCGAACGTTGAAAAAATGGTCAATATTGATGAAATTTTAACATTTAATCTTTTGACTTTAAATGACGGTTGGATGTGAGTTATTACTTTTTCAACTAAAATAAGTGTGTTTAAAGTCATTTCTGTGCCTGAAATTGGTCAAAATTGAAGATTTTGAGTAAGCAAAACTCTGTAAAAATGGCAGTTTTGGTCACTGTGAGGGTTTAAAAAGTGGTTATTCAACATGAGGCCCGATCCAAATGACATTTTGAATCATTTTGGTAGAGTCCAAAAAATCCATTTTCTGATGAAAAACGATGACCCCGGACCAGTCGAACGTTGAAAAAATGGTCAATATTGATGAAATTTTAACATTTAATCTTTTGACTTTAAATGACGGTTGGATGTGAGTTATTACTTTTTCAACTAAAATAAGTGTGTTTAAAGTCATTTCTGTGCCTGAAATTGGTCAAAATTGAAGATTTTGAGTAAGCAAAACTCTGTAAAAATGGCAGTTTTGGTCACTGTGAGGGTTTAAAAAGTGGTTATTCAACATGAGGCCCGATCCAAATGACATTTTGAATCATTTTTGGTAGAGTCCAAAAAATCCATTTTCTGATGAAAAACGATGACCCCGGACCAGTCGAACGTTGAAAAAATGGTCAATATTGATGAAATTTTAACATTTAATCTTTTGACTTTAAATGACGGTTGGATGTGAGTTATTACTTTTTCAACTAAAATAAGTGTGTTTAAAGTCATTTCTGTGCCTGAAATTGGTCAAAATTGAAGATTTTGAGTAAGCAAAACTGTAAAAATGGCAGTTTTGGTCACTGTGAGGGTTTAAAAAGTGGTTATTCAACATGAGGCCTGATCCAAATGACATGTTGAATCATTTTGGTAGAGTCCAAAAAATCAATTTTCTGATGAAAGACGATGACCCCGGACCAGTCGAACGTTGAAAAAATGGTCAATATTGATGAAATTTTAACATTTAATCTTTTGACTTTAAATGACGGTTGGATGTGAGTTATTACTTTTTCAACTAAAATAAGTGTGTTTAAAGTCATTTCTGTGCCTGAAATTGGTCAAAATTGAAGATTTTGAGTAAGCAAAACTCTGTAAAAATGGCAGTTTTGGTCACTGTGAGGGTTTAAAAAGTGGTTATTCAACATGAGGCCCGATCCAAATGACATTTTGAATCATTTTTGGTAGAGTCCAAAAAATCCATTTTCTGATGAAAACGATGACCCCGGACCAGTCGAACGTTGAAAAAATGGTCAATATTGATGAAATTTTAACATTTAATCTTTTGACTTTAAATGACGGTTGGATGTGAGTTATTACTTTTTCAACTAAAATAAGTGTGTTTAAAGTCATTTCTGTGCCTGAAATTGGTCAAAATTGAAGATTTTGAGTAAGCAAAACTGTAAAAATTGCAGTTTTGGTCACTGTGAGGGTTTAAAAAGTGGTTATTCAACATGAGGCCTGATCCAAATGACATGTTGAATCATTTTTGGTAGAGTCCAAAAAATCCATTTTCTGATGAAAGACGATGACCCCGGACCAGTCGAACGTTGAAAAAATGGTCAATATTGATGAAATTTTAACATTTAATCTTTTGACTTTAAATGACGGTTGGATGTGAGTTATTACTTTTTCAACTAAAATAAGTGTGTTTAAAGTCATTTCTGTGCCTGAAATTGGTCAAAATTGAAGATTTTGAGTAAGCAAAACTCTGTAAAAATGGCAGTTTTGGTCACTGTGAGGGTTTAAAAAGTGGTTATTCAACATGAGGCCCGATCCAAATGGACATGTTGAATCATTTTTGGTAGAGTCCAAAAAATCAATTTTCTGATGAAAAACGATGACCCCGGACCAGTCGAACGTTGAAAAAATGGTCAATATTGATGAAATTTTAACATTTAATCTTTTGACTTTAAATGACGGTTGGATGTGAGTTATTACTTTTTCAACTAAAATAAGTGTGTTTAAAGTCATTTCTGTGCCTGAAATTGGTCAAAATTGAAGATTTTGAGTAAGCAAAACTCTGTAAAAATGGCAGTTTTGGTCACTGTGAGGGTTTAAAAAGTGGTTATTCAACATGAGGCCCGATCCAAATGACATTTTGAATCATTTTTGGTAGAGTCCAAAAAATCCATTTTCTGATGAAAAACGATGACCCCGGACCAGTCGAACGTTGAAAAAATGGTCAATATTGATGAAATTTTAACATTTAATCTTTTGACTTTAAATGACGGTTGGATGTGAGTTATTACTTTTTCAACTAAAATAAGTGTGTTTAAAGTCATTTCTGTGCCTGAAATTGGTCAAAATTGAAGATTTTGAGTAAGCAAAACTCTGTAAAAATGGCAGTTTTGGTCACTGTGAGGGTTTAAAAAGTGGTTATTCAACATGAGGCCCGATCCAAATGACATTTTGAATCATTTTTGGTAGAGTCCAAAAAATCAATTTTCTGATGAAAAACGATGACCCCGGACCAGTCGAACGTTGAAAAAATGGTCAATATTGATGAAATTTTAACATTTAATCTTTTGACTTTAAATGACGGTTGGATGTGAGTTATTACTTTTTCAACTAAAATAAGTGTGTTTAAAGTCATTTCTGTGCCTGAAATTGGTCAAAATTGAAGATTTTGAGTAAGCAAAACTCTGTAAAAATGGCAGTTTTGGTCACTGTGAGGGTTTAAAAAGTGGTTATTCAACATGAGGCCCGATCCAAATGACATTTTGAATCATTTTTGGTAGAGTCCAAAAAATCCATTTTCTGATGAAAAACGATGACCCCGGACCAGTCGAACGTTGAAAAAATGGTCAATATTGATGAAATTTTAACATTTAATCTTTTGACTTTAAATGACGGTTGGATGTGAGTTATTACTTTTTCAACTAAAATAAGTGTGTTTAAAGTCATTTCTGTGCCTGAAATTGGTCAAAATTGAAGATTTTGAGTAAGCAAAACTCTGTAAAAATGGCAGTTTTGGTCACTGTGAGGGTTTAAAAGTGGTTATTCAACATGAGGCCCGATCAAAATGACATTTTGAATCATTTTTGGTAGAGTCCAAAAAATCAATTTTCTGATGAAAAACGATGACCCCGGACCAGTCGAACGTTGAAAAAATGGTCAATATTGATGAAATTTTAACATTTAATCTTTTGACTTTAAATGACGGTTGGATGTGAGTTATTACTTTTTCAACTAAAATAAGTGTGTTTAAAGTCATTTCTGTGCCTGAAATTGGTCAAAATTGAAGATTTTGAGTAAGCAAAACTCTGTAAAAATGGCAGTTTTGGTCACTGTGAGGGTTTAAAAAGTGGTTATTCAACATGAGGCCCGATCCAAATGACATTTTGAATCATTTTTGGTAGAGTCCAAAAAATCCATTTTCTGATGAAAAACGATGACCCCGGACCAGTCGAACGTTGAAAAAATGGTCAATATTGATGAAATTTTAACATTTAATCTTTTGACTTTAAATGACGGTTGGATGTGAGTTATTACTTTTTCAACTAAAATAAGTGTGTTTAAAGTCATTTCTGTGCCTGAAATTGGTCAAAATTGAAGATTTTGAGTAAGCAAAACTCTGTAAAAATGGCAGTTTTGGTCACTGTGAGGGTTTAAAAAGTGGTTATTCAACATGAGGCCCGATCAAAATGACATTTTGAATCATTTTTGGTAGAGTCCAAAAAATCAATTTTCTGATGAAAAACGATGACCCCGGACCAGTCGAACGTTGAAAAAATGGTCAATATTGATGAAATTTTAACATTTAATCTTTTGACTTTAAATGACGGTTGGATGTGAGTTATTACTTTTTCAACTAAAATAAGTGTGTTTAAAGTCATTTCTGTGCCTGAAATTGGTCAAAATTGAAGATTTTGAGTAAGCAAAACTCTGTAAAAATGGCAGTTTTGGTCACTGTGAGGGTTTAAAAAGTGGTTATTCAACATGAGGCCCGATCCAAATGACATTTTGAATCATTTTTGGTAGAGTCCAAAAAATCCATTTTCTGATGAAAAACGATGACCCCGGACCAGTCGAACGTTGAAAAAATGGTCAATATTGATGAAATTTTAACATTTAATCTTTTGACTTTAAATGACGGTTGGATGTGAGTTATTACTTTTTCAACTAAAATAAGTGTGTTTAAAGTCATTTCTGTGCCTGAAATTGGTCAAAATTGAAGATTTTGAGTAAGCAAAACTGTAAAAATGGCAGTTTTGGTCACTGTGAGGGTTTAAAAAGTGGTTATTCAACATGAGGCCCGATCCAAATGACATTTTGAATCATTTTTGGTAGAGTCCAAAAAATCCATTTTCCTGATGAAAAACGATGACCCCGGACCAGTCGAACGTTGAAAAAATGGTCAATATTGATGAAATTTTAACATTTAATCTTTTGACTTTAAATGACGGTTGGATGTGAGTTATTACTTTTTCAACTAAAATAAGTGTGTTTAAAGTCATTTCTGTGCCTGAAATTGGTCAAAATTGAAGATTTTGAGTAAGCAAAACTCTGTAAAAATGGCAGTTTTGGTCACTGTGAGGGTTTAAAAAGTGGTTATTCAACATGAGGCCTGATCCAAATGACATGTTGAATCATTTTTGGTAGAGTCCAAAAAATCAATTTTCTGATGAAAAACGATGACCCCGGACCAGTCGAACGTTGAAAAAATGGTCAATATTGATGAAATTTTAACATTTAATCTTTTGACTTTAAATGACGGTTGGATGTGAGTTATTACTTTTTCAACTAAAATAAGTGTGTTTAAAGTCATTTCTGTGCCTGAAATTGGTCAAAATTGAAGATTTTGAGTAAGCAAAACTCTGTAAAAATGGCAGTTTTGGTCACTGTGAGGGTTTAAAAAGTGGTTATTCAACATGAGGCCCGATCCAAATGACATTTTGAATCATTTTTGGTAGAGTCCAAAAAATCCATTTTCTGATGAAAAACGATGACCCCGGACCAGTCGAACGTTGAAAAAATGGTCAATATTGATGAAATTTTAACATTTAATCTTTTGACTTTAAATGACGGTTGGATGTGAGTTATTACTTTTTCAACTAAAATAAGTGTGTTTAAAGTCATTTCTGTGCCTGAAATTGGTCAAAATTGAAGATTTTGAGTAAGCAAAACTGTAAAAATGGCAGTTTTGGTCACTGTGAGGGTTTAAAAAGTGGTTATTCAACATGAGGCCTGATCCAAATGACATGTTGAATCATTTTTGGTAGAGTCCAAAAAATCAATTTTCTGATGAAAAACGATGACCCCGGACCAGTCGAACGTTGAAAAAATGGTCAATATTGATGAAATTTTAACATTTAATCTTTTGACTTTAAATGACGGTTGGATGTGAGTTATTACTTTTTCAACTAAAATAAGTGTGTTTAAAGTCATTTCTGTGCCTGAAATTGGTCAAAATTGAAGATTTTGAGTAAGCAAAACTCTGTAAAAATGGCAGTTTTGGTCACTGTGAGGGTTTAAAAAGTGGTTATTCAACATGAGGCCCGATCCAAATGACATTTTGAATCATTTTTTGGTAGAGTCCAAAAAATCAATTTTCTGATGAAAAACGATGACCCCGGACCAGTCGAACGTTGAAAAAATGGTCAATATTGATGAAATTTTAACATTTAATCTTTTGACTTTAAATAACGGTTGGATGTGAGTTATTACTTTTTCAACTAAAATAAGTGTGTTTAAAGTCATTTCTGTGCCTGAAATTGGTCAAAATTGAAGATTTTGAGTAAGCAAAACTCTGTAAAAATGGCAGTTTTGGTCACTGTGAGGGTTTAAAAAGTGGTTATTCAACATGAGGCCCGATCCAAATGACATTTTGAATCATTTTTGGTAGAGTCCAAAAAATCCATTTTCTGATGAAAAACGATGACCCCGGACCAGTCGAACGTTGAAAAAATGGTCAATATTGATGAAATTTTAACATTTAATCTTTTGACTTTAAATGACGGTTGGATGTGAGTTATTACTTGTTCAACTAAAATAAGTGTGTTTAAAGTCATTTCTGTGCCTGAAATTGGTCAAAATTGAAGATTTTGAGTAAGCAAAACTCTGTAAAAATGGCAGTTTTGGTCACTGTGAGGGTTTAAAAAGTGGTTATTCAACATGAGGCCCGATCAAAATGACATTTTGAATCATTTTTGGTAGAGTCCAAAAAATCAATTTTCTGATGAAAAACGATGACCCCGGACCAGTCGAACGTTGAAAAAATGGTCAATATTGATGAAATTTTAACATTTAATCTTTTGACTTTAAATGACGGTTGGATGTGAGTTATTACTTTTTCAACTAAAATAAGTGTGTTTAAAGTCATTTCTGTGCCTGAAATTGGTCAAAATTGAAGATTTTGAGTAAGCAAAACTCTGTAAAAATGGCAGTTTTGGTCACTGTGAGGGTTTAAAAAGTGGTTATTCAACATGAGGCCTGATCCAAATGACATGTTGAATCATTTTTGGTAGAGTCCAAAAAATCCATTTTCTGATGAAAGACGATGACCCCGGACCAGTCGAACGTTGAAAAAATGGTCAATATTGATGAAATTTTAACATTTAATCTTTTGACTTTAAATGACGGTTGGATGTGAGTTATTACTTTTTCAACTAAAATAAGTGTGTTTAAAGTCATTTCTGTGCCTGAAATTGGTCAAAATTGAAGATTTTGAGTAAGCAAAACTCTGTAAAAATGGCAGTTTTGGTCACTGTGAGGGTTTAAAAAGTGGTTATTCAACATGAGGCCCGATCCAAATGACATTTTGAATCATTTTTGGTAGAGTCCAAAAAATCCATTTTCTGATGAAAAACGATGACCCCGGACCAGTCGAACGTTGAAAAAATGGTCAATATTGATGAAATTTTAACATTTAATCTTTTGACTTTAAATGACGGTTGGATGTGAGTTATTACTTTTTCAACTAAAATAAGTGTGTTTAAAGTCATTTCTGTGCCTGAAATTGGTCAAAATTGAAGATTTTGAGTAAGCAAAACTCTGTAAAAATGGCAGTTTTGGTCACTGTGAGGGTTTAAAAAGTGGTTATTCAACATGAGGCCCAATCCAAATGACATTTTTTATCATTTTTGGTAGAGTCCAAAAAATCCATTTTCTGATGAAAAACGATGACCCCGGACCAGTCGAACGTTGAAAAAATGGTCAATATTGATGAAATTTTAACATTTAATCTTTTGACTTTAAATGACGGTTGGATGTGAGTTAATACTTTTTCAACTAAAATAAGTGTGTTTAAAGTCATTTCTGTGCCTGAAATTGGTCAAAATTGAAGATTTTGAGTAAGCAAAACTCTGTAAAAATGGCAGTTTTGGTCACTGTGAGGGTTTAAAAAGTGGTTATTCAACATGAGGCCCGATCAAAATGACATTTTGAATCATTTTTGGTAGAGTCCAAAAAATCAATTTTCTGATGAAAAACGATGACCCCGGACCAGTCGAACGTTGAAAAAATGGTCAATATTGATGAAATTTTAACATTTAATCTTTTGACTTTAAATGACGGTTGGATGTGAGTTATTACTTTTTCAACTAAAATAAGTGTGTTTAAAGTCATTTCTGTGCCTGAAATTGGTCAAAATTGAAGATTTTGAGTAAGCAAAACTGTAAAAATGGCAGTTTTGGTCACTGTGAGGGTTTAAAAAGTGGTTATTCAACATGAGGCCTGATCCAAATGACATGTTGAATCATTTTTGGTAGAGTCCAAAAAATCAATTTTCTGATGAAAAACGATGACCCCGGACCAGTCGAACGTTGAAAAAATGGTCAATATTGATGAAATTTTAACATTTAATCTTTTGACTTTAAATGACGGTTGGATGTGAGTTATTACTTTTTCAACTAAAATAAGTGTGTTTAAAGTCATTTCTGTGCCTGAAATTGGTCAAAATTGAAGATTTTGAGTAAGCAAAACTCTGTAAAAATGGCAGTTTTGGTCACTGTGAGGGTTTAAAAAGTGGTTATTCAACATGAGGCCCGATCCAAATGACATTTTGAATCATTTTTGGTAGAGTCCAAAAAATCCATTTTCTGATGAAAAACGATGACCTCGGACCAGTCGAACGTTGAAAAAATGGTCAATATTGATGAAATTTTAACATTTAATCTTTTGACTTTAAATGACGGTTGGATGTGAGTTATTACTTTTTCAACTAAAATAAGTGTGTTTAAAGTCATTTCTGTGCCTGAAATTGGTCAAAATTGAAGATTTTGAGTAAGCAAAACTGTAAAAATGGCAGTTTTGGTCACTGTGAGGGTTTAAAAAGTGGTTATTCAACATGAGGCCCGATCCAAATGACATTTTGAATCATTTTTGGTAGAGTCCAAAAAATCCATTTTCTGATGAAAAACGATGACCCCGGACCAGTCGAACGTTGAAAAAATTGTCAATATTGATGAAATTTTAACATTTAATCTTTTGACTTTAAATGACGGTTGGATGTGAGTTATTACTTTTTCAACTAAAATAAGTGTGTTTAAAGTCATTTCTGTGCCTGAAATTGGTCAAAATTGAAGATTTTGAGTAAGCAAAACTGTAAAAATGGCAGTTTTGGTCACTGTGAGGGTTTAAAAAGTGGTTATTCAACATGAGGCCTGATCCAAATGACATGTTGAATCATTTTTGGTAGAGTCCAAAAAATCAATTTTCTGATGAAAAACGATGACCCCGGACCAGTCGAACGTTGAAAAAATGGTCAATATTGATGAAATTTTAACATTTAATCTTTTGACTTTAAATGACGGTTGGATGTGAGTTATTACTTTTTCAACTAAAATAAGTGTGTTTAAAGTCATTTCTGTGCCTGAAATTGGTCAAAATTGAAGATTTTGAGTAAGCAAAACTCTGTAAAAATGGCAGTTTTGGTCACTGTGAGGGTTTAAAAAGTGGTTATTCAACATGAGGCCCGATCCAAATGACATTTTGAATCATTTTTGGTAGAGTCCAAAAAATCCATTTTCTGATGAAAAACGATGACCCCGGACCAGTCGAACGTTGAAAAAATGGTCAATATTGATGAAATTTTAACATTTAATCTTTTGACTTTAAATGACGGTTGGATGTGAGTTATTACTTTTTCAACTAAAATAAGTGTGTTTAAAGTCATTTCTGTGCCTGAAATTGGTCAAAATTGAAGATTTTGAGTAAGCAAAACTGTAAAAATTGCAGTTTTGGTCACTGTGAGGGTTTAAAAAGTGGTTATTCAACATGAGGCCTGATCCAAATGACATGTTGAATCATTTTTGGTAGAGTCCAAAAAATCCATTTTCTGATGAAAGACGATGACCCCGGACCAGTCGAACGTTGAAAAAATGGTCAATATTGATGAAATTTTAACATTTAATCTTTTGACTTTAAATGACGGTTGGATGTGAGTTATTACTTTTTCAACTAAAATAAGTGTGTTTAAAGTCATTTCTGTGCCTGAAATTGGTCAAAATTGAAGATTTTGAGTAAGCAAAACTCTGTAAAAATGGCAGTTTTGGTCACTGTGAGGGTTTAAAAAGTGGTTATTCAACATGAGGCCCGATCCAAATGACATTTTGAATCATTTTTGGTAGAGTCCAAAAAATCAATTTTCTGATGAAAAACGATGACCCCGGACCAGTCGAACGTTGAAAAAATGGTCAATATTGATGAAATTTTAACATTTAATCTTTTGACTTTAAATGACGGTTGGATGTGAGTTATTACTTTTTCAACTAAAATAAGTGTGTTTAAAGTCATTTCTGTGCCTGAAATTGGTCAAAATTGAAGATTTTGAGTAAGCAAAACTCTGTAAAAATGGCAGTTTTGGTCACTGTGAGGGTTTAAAAAGTGGTTATTCAACATGAGGCCCGATCCAAATGACATTTTGAATCATTTTTGGTAGAGTCCAAAAAATCCATTTTCTGATGAAAAACGATGACCCCGGACCAGTCGAACGTTGAAAAAATGGTCAATATTGATGAAATTTTAACATTTAATCTTTTGACTTTAAATGACGGTTGGATGTGAGTTATTACTTTTTCAACTAAAATAAGTGTGTTTAAAGTCATTTCTGTGCCTGAAATTGGTCAAAATTGAAGATTTTGAGTAAGCAAAACTCTGTAAAAATGGCAGTTTTGGTCACTGTGAGGGTTTAAAAAGTGGTTATTCAACATGAGGCCCGATCAAAATGACATTTTGAATCATTTTTGGTAGAGTCCAAAAAATCAATTTTCTGATGAAAAACGATGACCCCGGACCAGTCGAACGTTGAAAAAATGGTCAATATTGATGAAATTTTAACATTTAATCTTTTGACTTTAAATGACGGTTGGATGTGAGTTATTACTTTTTCAACTAAAATAAGTGTGTTTAAAGTCATTTCTGTGCCTGAAATTGGTCAAAATTGAAGATTTTGAGTAAGCAAAACTCTGTAAAAATGGCAGTTTTGGTCACTGTGAGGGTTTAAAAAGTGGTTATTCAACATGAGGCCCGATCCAAATGACATTTTGAATCATTTTTGGTAGAGTCCAAAAAATCCATTTTCTGATGAAAAACGATGACCCCGGACCAGTCGAACGTTGAAAAAATGGTCAATATTGATGAAATTTTAACATTTAATCTTTTGACTTTAAATGACGGTTGGATGTGAGTTATTACTTTTTCAACTAAAATAAGTGTGTTTAAAGTCATTTCTGTGCCTGAAATTGGTCAAAATTGAAGATTTTGAGTAAGCAAAACTCTGTAAAAATGGCAGTTTTGGTCACTGTGAGGGTTTAAAAAGTGGTTATTCAACATGAGGCCCGATCAAAATGACATTTTGAATCATTTTTGGTAGAGTCCAAAAAATCAATTTTCTGATGAAAAACGATGACCCCGGACCAGTCGAACGTTGAAAAAATGGTCAATATTGATGACATTTTAACATTTAATCTTTTGACTTTAAATGACGGTTGGATGTGAGTTATTACTTTTTCAACTAAAATAAGTGTGTTTAAAGTCATTTCTGTGCCTGAAATTGGTCAAAATTGAAGATTTTGAGTAAGCAAAACTCTGTAAAAATGGCAGTTTTGGTCACTGTGAGGGTTTAAAAAGTGGTTATTCAACATGAGGCCCGATCCAAATGACATTTTTTATCATTTTTGGTAGAGTCCAAAAAATCCATTTTCTGATGAAAAACGATGACCCCGGACCAGTCGAACGTTGAAAAAATGGTCAATATTGATGAAATTTTAACATTTAATCTTTTGACTTTAAATGACGGTTGGATGTGAGTTAATACTTTTTCAACTAAAATAAGTGTGTTTAAAGTCATTTCTGTGCCTGAAATTGGTCAAAATTGAAGATTTTGAGTAAGCAAAACTCTGTAAAAATGGCAGTTTTGGTCACTGTGAGGGTTTAAAAAGTGGTTATTCAACATGAGGCCCGATCAAAATGACATTTTGAATCATTTTTGGTAGAGTCCAAAAAATCCATTTTCTGATGAAAAACGATGACCCCGGACCAGTCGAACGTTGAAAAAATGGTCAATATTGATGAAATTTTAACATTTAATCTTTTGACTTTAAATGACGGTTGGATGTGAGTTATTACTTTTTCAACTAAAATAAGTGTGTTTAAAGTCATTTCTGTGCCTGAAATTGGTCAAAATTGAAGATTTTGAGTAAGCAAAACTCTGTAAAAATGGCAGTTTTGGTCACTGTGAGGGTTTAAAAAGTGGTTATTCAACATGAGGCCCGATCCAAATGACATTTTGAATCATTTTTGGTAGAGTCCAAAAAATCCATTTTCTGATGAAAAACGATGACCCCGGACCAGTCGAACGTTGAAAAAATGGTCAATATTGATGAAATTTTAACATTTAATCTTTTGACTTTAAATGACGGTTGGATGTGAGTTATTACTTTTTCAACTAAAATAAGTGTGTTTAAAGTCATTTCTGTGCCTGAAATTGGTCAAAATTGAAGATTTTGAGTAAGCAAAACTGTAAAAATGGCAGTTTTGGTCACTGTGAGGGTTTAAAAAGTGGTTATTCAACATGAGGCCTGATCCAAATGACATGTTGAATCATTTTTGGTAGAGTCCAAAAAATCCATTTTCTGATGAAAAACGATGACCCCGGACCAGTCGAACGTTGAAAAAATGGTCAATATTGATGAAATTTTAACATTTAATCTTTTGACTTTAAATGACGGTTGGATGTGAGTTATTACTTTTTCAACTAAAATAAGTGTGTTTAAAGTCATTTCTGTGCCTGAAATTGGTCAAAATTGAAGATTTTGAGTAAGCAAAACTCTGTAAAAATGGCAGTTTTGGTCACTGTGAGGGTTTAAAAAGTGGTTATTCAACATGAGGCCCGATCCAAATGACATTTTGAATCATTTTTGGTAGAGTCCAAAAAATCAATTTTCTGATGAAAAACGATGACCCCGGACCAGTCGAACGTTGAAAAAATGGTCAATATTGATGAAATTTTAACATTTAATCTTTTGACTTTAAATGACGGTTGGATGTGAGTTATTACTTTTTCAACTAAAATAAGTGTGTTTAAAGTCATTTCTGTGCCTGAAATTGGTCAAAATTGAAGATTTTGAGTAAGCAAAACTCTGTAAAAATGGCAGTTTTGGTCACTGTGAGGGTTTAAAAAGTGGTTATTCAACATGAGGCCCGATCCAAATGACATTTTGAATCATTTTTGGTAGAGTCCAAAAAATCCATTTTCTGATGAAAAACGATGACCCCGGACCAGTCGAACGTTGAAAAAATGGTCAATATTGATGAAATTTTAACATTTAATCTTTTGACTTTAAATGACGGTTGGATGTGAGTTATTACTTTTTCAACTAAAATAAGTGTGTTTAAAGTCATTTCTGTGCCTGAAATTGGTCAAAATTGAAGATTTTGAGTAAGCAAAACTCTGTAAAAATGGCAGTTTTGGTCACTGTGAGGGTTTAAAAAGTGGTTATTCAACACGAGGCCCGATCAAAATGACATTTTGAATCATTTTTGGTAGAGTCCAAAAAATCAATTTTCTGATGAAAAACGATGACCCCGGACCAGTCGAACGTTGAAAAAATGGTCAATATTGATGAAATTTTAACATTTAATCTTTTGACTTTAAATGACGGTTGGATGTGAGTTATTACTTTTTCAACTAAAATAAGTGTGTTTAAAGTCATTTCTGTGCCTGAAATTGGTCAAAATTGAAGATTTTGAGTAAGCGAAACTCTGTAAAAATGGCAGTTTTGGTCACTGTGAGGGTTTAAAAAGTGGTTATTCAACATGAGGCCCGATCCAAATGACATTTTGAATCATTTTTGGTAGAGTCAAAAAAATCCATTTTCTGATGAAAAACGATGACCCCGGACCAGTCGAACGTTGAAAAAATGGTCAATATTGATGAAATTTTAACATTTAATCTTTTGACTTTAAATGACGGTTGGATGTGAGTTATTACTTTTTCAACTAAAATAAGTGTGTTTAAAGTCATTTCTGTGCCTGAAATTGGTCAAAATTGAAGATTTTGAGTAAGCAAAACTCTGTAAAAATGGCAGTTTTGGTCACTGTGAGGGTTTAAAAAGTGGTTATTCAACATGAGGCCCGATCAAAATGACATTTTGAATCATTTTTGGTAGAGTCCAAAAAATCAATTTTCTGATGAAAAACGATGACCCCGGACCAGTCGAACGTTGAAAAAATGGTCAATATTGATGAAATTTTAACATTTAATCTTTTGACTTTAAATGACGGTTGGATGTGAGTTATTACTTTTTCAACTAAAATAAGTGTGTTTAAAGTCATTTCTGTGCCTGAAATTGGTCAAAATTGAAGATTTTGAGTAAGCAAAACTCTGTAAAAATGGCAGTTTTGGTCACTGTGAGGGTTTAAAAAGTGGTTATTCAACATGAGGCCCGATCCAAATGACATTTTTTATCATTTTTGGTAGAGTCCAAAAAATCCATTTTCTGATGAAAAACGATGACCCCGGACCAGTCGAACGTTGAAAAAATGGTCAATATTGATGAAATTTTAACATTTAATCTTTTGACTTTAAATGACGGTTGGATGTGAGTTAATACTTTTTCAACTAAAATAAGTGTGTTTAAAGTTATTTCTGTGCCTGAAATTGGTCAAAATTGAAGATTTTGAGTAAGCAAAACTCTGTAAAAATGGCAGTTTTGGTCACTGTGAGGGTTTAAAAAGTGGTTATTCAACATGAGGCCCGATCAAAATGACATTTTGAATCATTTTTGGTAGAGTCCAAAAAATCCATTTTCTGATGAAAAACGATGACCCCGGACCAGTCGAACGTTGAAAAAATGGTCAATATTGATGAAATTTTAACATTTAATCTTTTGACTTTAAATGATGGTTGGATGTGAGTTATTACTTTTTCAACTAAAATAAGTGTGTTTAAAGTCATTTCTGTGCCTGAAATTGGTCCAAATTGAAGATTTTGAGTAAGCAAAACTCTGTAAAAATGGCAGTTTTGGTCACTGTGAGGGTTTAAAAAGTGGTTATTCAACATGAGGCCCGATCCAAATGACATTTTGAATCATTTTTGGTAGAGTCCAAAAAATCAATTTTCTGATGAAAAACGATGACCCCGGACCAGTCGAACGTTGAAAAAATGGTCAATATTGATGAAATTTTAACATTTAATCTTTTGACTTTAAATGACGGTTGGATGTGAGTTATTACTTTTTCAACTAAAATAAGTGTGTTTAAAGTCATTTCTGTGCCTGAAATTGGTCAAAATTGAAGATTTTGAGTAAGCAAAACTCTGTAAAAATGGCAGTTTTGGTCACTGTGAGGGTTTAAAAAGAGGTTATTCAACATGAGGCCCGATCAAAATGACATTTTGAATCATTTTTGGTAGAGTCCAAAAAATCAATTTTCTGATGAAAAACGATGACCCCGGACCAGTCGAACGTTGAAAAAATGGTCAATATTGATGAAATTTTAACATTTAATCTTTTGACTTTAAATGACGGTTGGATGTGAGTTATTACTTTTTCAACTAAAATAAGTGTGTTTAAAGTCATTTCTGTGCCTGAAATTGGTCAAAATTGAAGATTTTGTGTAAGCAAAACTCTGTAAAAATGGCAGTTTTGGTCACTGTGAGGTTTTAAAAAGTGGTTATTCAACATGAGGCCCGATCAAAATGACATTTTGAATCATTTTTGGTAGAGTCCAAAAAATCAATTTTCTGATGAAAAACGATGACCCCGGACCAGTCGAACGTTGAAAAAATGGTCAATATTGATGAAATTTTAACATTTAATCTTTTGACTTTAAATGACGGTTGGATGTGAGTTATTACTTTTTCAACTAAAATAAGTGTGTTTAAAGTCATTTCTGTGCCTGAAATTGGTCAAAATTGAAGATTTTGAGTAAGCAAAACTCTGTAAAAATGGCAGTTTTGGTCACTGTGAGGGTTTAAAAAGTGGTTATTCAACATAAAGGCCCGATCCAAATGACATTTTTTATCATTTTTGGTAGAGTCCAAAAAATCCATTTTCTGATGAAAAACGATGACCCCGGACCAGTCGAACGTTGAAAAAATGGTCAATATTGATGAAATTTTAACATTTAATCTTTTGACTTTAAATGACGGTTGGATGTGAGTTAATACTTTTTCAACTAAAATAAGTGTGTTTAAAGTCATTTCTGTGCCTGAAATTGGTCAAAATTGAAGATTTTGAGTAAGCAAAACTCTGTAAAAATGGCAGTTTTGGTCACTGTGAGGGTTTAAAAAGTGGTTATTCAACATGAGGCCCGATCAAAATGACATTTTGAATCATTTTTGGTAGAGTCCAAAAAATCAATTTTCTGATGAAAAACGATGACCCCGGACCAGTCGAACGTTGAAAAAATGGTCAATATTGATGAAATTTTAACATTTAATCTTTTGACTTTAAATGACGGTTGGATGTGAGTTATTACTTTTTCAACTAAAATAAGTGTGTTTAAAGTCATTTCTGTGCCTGAAATTGGTCAAAATTGAAGATTTTGAGTAAGCAAAACTCTGTAAAAATGGCAGTTTTGGTTACTGTGAGGGTTTAAAAAGTGGTTATTCAACATGAGGCCCGATCCAAATGACATTTTGAATCATTTTTGGTAGAGTCCAAAAAAATCCATTTTCTGATGAAAAACGATGACCCCGGACCAGTCGAACGTTGAAAAAATGGTCAATATTGATGAAATTTTAACATTTAATCTTTTGACTTTAAATGACGGTTGGATGTGAGTTAATACTTTTTCAACTAAAATAAGTGTGTTTAAAGTCATTTCTGTGCCTGAAATTGGTCAAAATTGAAGATTTTGAGTAAGCAAAACTCTGTAAAAATGGCAGTTTTGGTCACTGTGAGGGTTTAAAAAGTGGTTATTCAACATGAGGCCCGATCAAAATGACATTTTGAATCATTTTTGGTAGAGTCCAAAAAATCAATTTTCTGATGAAAAACGATGACCCCGGACCAGTCGAACGTTGAAAAAATGGTCAATATTGATGAAATTTTAACATTTAATCTTTTGACTTTAAATGACGGTTGGATGTGAGTTATTACTTTTTCAACTAAAATAAGTGTGTTTAAAGTAATTTCTGTGCCTGAAATTGGTCAAAATTGAAGATTTTGAGTAAGCAAAACTGTAAAAATGGCAGTTTTGGTCACTGTGAGGGTCTAAAAAGTGGTTATTCAACATGAGGCCTGATCCAAATGACATGTTGAATCATTTTTGGTAGAGTCCAAAAAATCAATTTTCTGATGAAAAACGATGACCCCGGACCAGTCGAACGTTGAAAAAATGGTCAATATTGATGAAATTTTAACATTTAATCTTTTGACTTTAAATGACGGTTGGATGTGAGTTATTACTTTTTCAACTAAAATAAGTGTGTTTAAAGTCATTTCTGTGCCTGAAATTGGTCAAAATTGAAGATTTTGAGTAAGCAAAACTCTGTAAAAATGGCAGTTTTGGTCACTGTGAGGGTTTAAAAAGTGGTTATTCAACATGAGGCCCGATCCAAATGACATTTTGAATCATTTTTGGTAGAGTCCAAAAAATCCATTTTCTGATGAAAAACGATGACCCCGGACCAGTCGAACGTTGAAAAAATGGTCAATATTGATGAAATTTTAACATTTAATCTTTTGACTTTAAATGACGGTTGGATGTGAGTTATTACTTTTTCAACTAAAATAAGTGTGTTTAAAGTCATTTCTGTGCCTGAAATTGGTCAAAATTGAAGATTTTGAGTAAGCAAAACTGTAAAAATGGCAGTTTTGGTCACTGTGAGGGTTTAAAAAGTGGTTATTCAACATGAGGCCTGATCCAAATGACATGTTGAATCATTTTTGGTAGAGTCCAAAAAATCAATTTTCTGATGAAAAACGATGACCCCGGACCAGTCGAACGTTGAAAAAATGGTCAATATTGATGAAATTTTAACATTTAATCTTTTGACTTTAAATGACGGTTGGATGTGAGTTATTACTTTTTCAACTAAAATAAGTGTGTTTAAAGTCATTTCTGTGCCTGAAATTGGTCAAAATTGAAGATTTTGAGTAAGCAAAACTCTGTAAAAATGGCAGTTTTGGTCACTGTGAGGGTTTAAAAAGTGGTTATTCAACATGAGGCCCGATCCAAATGACATTTTGAATCATTTTTGGTAGAGTCCAAAAAATCAATTTTCTGATGAAAAACGATGACCCCGGACCAGTCGAACGTTGAAAAAATGGTCAATATTGATGAAATTTTAACATTTAATCTTTTGACTTTAAATGACGGTTGGATGTGAGTTATTACTTTTTCAACTAAAATAAGTGTGTTTAAAGTCATTTCTGTGCCTGAAATTGGTCAAAATTGAAGATTTTGAGTAAGCAAAACTCTGTAAAAATGGCAGTTTTGGTCACTGTGAGGGTTTAAAAAGTGGTTATTCAACATGAGGCCCGATCCAAATGACATTTTGAATCATTTTTGGTAGAGTCCAAAAAATCCATTTTCTGATGAAAAACGATGACCCCGGACCAGTCAAACGTTGAAAAAATGGTCAATATTGATGAAATTTTAACATTTAATCTTTTGACTTTAAATGACGGTTGGATGTGAGTTATTACTTTTTCAACTAAAATAAGTGTGTTTAAAGTCATTTCTGTGCCTGAAATTGGTCAAAATTGAAGATTTTGAGTAAGCAAAACTCTGTAAAAATGGCAGTTTTGGTCACTGTGAGGGTTTAAAAATTGGTTATTCAACATGAGGCCCGATCAAAATGACATTTTGAATCATTTTTGGTAGAGTCCAAAAAATCAATTTTCTGATGAAAAACGATGACCCCGGACCAGTCGAACGTTGAAAAAATGGTCAATATTGATGAAATTTTAACATTTAATCTTTTGACTTTAAATGACGGTTGGATGTGAGTTATTACTTTTTCAACTAAAATAAGTGTGTTTAAAGTCATTTCTGTGCCTGAAATTGGTCAAAATTGAAGATTTTGAGTAAGCAAAACTCTGTAAAAATGGCAGTTTTGGTCACTGTGAGGGTTTAAAAAGTGGTTATTCAACATGAGGCCCGATCCAAATGACATTTTGAATCATTTTTGGTAGAGTCCAAAAAATCCATTTTCTGATGAAAAACGATGACCCCGGACCAGTCGAACGTTGAAAAAATGGTCAATATTGATGAAATTTTAACATTTAATCTTTTGACTTTAAATGACGGTTGGATGTGAGTTATTACTTTTTCAACTAAAATAAGTGTGTTTAAAGTCATTTCTGTGCCTGAAATTGGTCAAAATTGAAGATTTTGAGTAAGCAAAACTCTGTAAAAATGGCAGTTTTGGTCACTGTGAGGGTTTAAAAAGTGGTTATTCAACATGAGGCCCGATCAAAATGACATTTTTAATCATTTTTGGTAGAGTCCAAAAAATCAATTTTCTGATGAAAAACGATGACCCCGGACCAGTCGAACGTTGAAAAAATGGTCAATATTGATGAAATTTTAACATTTAATCTTTTGACTTTAAATGACGGTTGGATGTGAGTTATTACTTTTTCAACTAAAATAAGTGTGTTTAAAGTCATTTCTGTGCCTGAAATTGGTCAAAATTGAAGATTTTGAGTAAGCAAAACTCTGTAAAAATGGCAGTTTTGGTTACTGTGAGGGTTTAAAAAGTGGTTATTCAACATGAGGCCCGATCCAAATGACATTTTGAATCATTTTTGGTAGAGTCCAAAAAAATCCATTTTCTGATGAAAAACGATGACCCCGGACCAGTCGAACGTTGAAAAAATGGTCAATATTGATGAAATTTTAACATTTAATCTTTTGACTTTAAATGACGGTTGGATGTGAGTTAATACTTTTTCAACTAAAATAAGTGTGTTTAAAGTCATTTCTGTGCCTGAAATTGGTCAAAATTGAAGATTTTGAGTAAGCAAAACTCTGTAAAAATGGCAGTTTTGGTCACTGTGAGGGTTTAAAAAGTGGTTATTCAACATGAGGCCCGATCAAAATGACATTTTGAATCATTTTTGGTAGAGTCCAAAAAATCAATTTTCTGATGAAAAACGATGACCCCGGACCAGTCGAACGTTGAAAAAATGGTCAATATTGATGAAATTTTAACATTTAATCTTTTGACTTTAAATGACGGTTGGATGTGAGTTATTACTTTTTCAACTAAAATAAGTGTGTTTAAAGTCCTTTCTGTGCCTGAAATTGGTCAAAATTGAAGATTTTGAGTAAGCAAAACTCTGTAAAAATGGCAGTTTTGGTCACTGTGAGGGTTTAAAAAGTGGTTATTCAACATGAGGCCCGATCCAAATGACATTTTGAATCATTTTTGGTAGAGTCCAAAAAATCCATTTTCTGATGAAAAACGATGACCCCGGACCAGTCGAACGTTGAAAAAATGGTCAATATTGATGAAATTTTAACATTTAATCTTTTGACTTTAAATGACGGTTGGATGTGAGTTATTACTTTTTCAACTAAAATAAGTGTGTTTAAAGTAATTTCTGTGCCTGAAATTGGTCAAAATTGAAGATTTTGAGTAAGCAAAACTGTAAAAATGGCAGTTTTGGTCACTGTGAGGGTTTAAAAAGTGGTTATTCAACATGAGGCCTGATCCAAATGACATGTT
Source organism: Lissotriton vulgaris (assembly GCF_964263255.1). Classification (NCBI taxonomy): domain Eukaryota; kingdom Metazoa; phylum Chordata; class Amphibia; order Caudata; family Salamandridae; genus Lissotriton; species Lissotriton vulgaris. The sequence continues at coordinate 28,675 of NW_028246833.1, forward strand.
GAATCATTTTTGGTAGAGTCCAAAAAATCAATTTTCTGATGAAAAACGATGACCCCGGACCAGTCGAACGTTGAAAAAATGGTCAATATTGATGAAATTTTAACATTTAATCTTTTGACTTTAAATGACGGTTGGATGTGAGTTATTACTTTTTCAACTAAAATAAGTGTGTTTAAAGTCATTTCTGTGCCTGAAATTGGTCAAAATTGAAGATTTTGAGTAAGCAAAACTCTGTAAAAATGGCAGTTTTGGTCACTGTGAGGGTTTAAAAAGTGGTTATTCAACATGAGGCCCGATCCAAATGACATTTTGAATCATTTTTGGTAGAGTCCAAAAAATCCATTTTCTGATGAAAAACGATGACCCCGGACCAGTCGAACGTTGAAAAAATGGTCAATATTGATGAAATTTTAACATTTAATCTTTTGACTTTAAATGACGGTTGGATGTGAGTTATTACTTTTTTAACTAAAATAAGTGTGTTTAAAGTCATTTCTGTGCCTGAAATTGGTCAAAATTGAAGATTTTGAGTAAGCAAAACTGTAAAAATGGCAGTTTTGGTCACTGTGAGGGTTTAAAAAGTGGTTATTCAACATGAGGCCTGATCCAAATGACATGTTGAATCATTTTTGGTAGAGTCCAAAAAATCAATTTTCTGATGAAAAACGATGACCCCGGACCAGTCGAACGTTGAAAAAATGGTCAATATTGATGAAATTTTAACATTTAATCTTTTGACTTTAAATGACGGTTGGATGTGAGTTATTACTTTTTCAACTAAAATAAGTGTGTTTAAAGTCATTTCTGTGCCTGAAATTGGTCAAAATTGAAGATTTTGAGTAAGCAAAACTCTGTAAAAATGGCAGTTTTGGTCACTGTGAGGGTTTAAAAAGTGGTTATTCAACATGAGGCCCGATCCAAATGACATTTTGAATCATTTTTGGTAGAGTCCAAAAAATCAATTTTCTGATGAAAAACGATGACCCCGGACCAGTCGAACGTTGAAAAAATGGTCAATATTGATGAAATTTTAACATTTAATTTTTTGACTTTAAATGACGGTTGGATGTGAGTTATTACTTTTTCAACTAAAATAAGTGTGTTTAAAGTCATTTCTGTGCCTGAAATTGGTCAAAATTGAAGATTTTGAGTAAGCAAAACTCTGTAAAAATGGCAGTTTTGGTCACTGTGAGGGTTTAAACAGTGGTTATTCAACATGAGGCCCGATCCAAATGACATTTTGAATCATTTTTGGTAGAGTCCAAAAAATCCATTTTCTGATGAAAAACGATGACCCCGGACCAGTCGAACGTTGAAAAAATGGTCAATATTGATGAAATTTTAACATTTAATCTTTTGACTTTAAATGACGGTTGGATGTGAGTTATTACTTTTTCAACTAAAATAAGTGTGTTTAAAGTCATTTCTGTGCCTGAAATTGGTCAAAATTGAAGATTTTGAGTAAGCAAAACTCTGTAAAAATGGCAGTTTTGGTCACTGTGAGGGTTTAAAAAGTGGTTATTCAACATGAGGCCCGATCCAAATGACATTTTGAATCATTTTTGGTAGAGTCCAAAAAATCCATTTTCTGATGAAAAACGATGACCCCGGACCAGTCGAACGTTGAAAAAATGGTCAATATTGATGAAATTTTAACATTTAATCTTTTGACTTTAAATGACGGTTGGATGTGAGTTATTACTTTTTCAACTAAAATAAGTGTGTTTAAAGTCATTTCTGTGCCTGAAATTGGTCAAAATTGAAGATTTTGAGTAAGCAAAACTCTGTAAAAATGGCAGTTTTGGTCACTGTGAGGGTTTAAAAAGTGGTTATTCAACATGAGGCCCGATCAAAATGACATTTTTAATCATTTTTGGTAGAGTCCAAAAAATCAATTTTCTGATGAAAAACGATGACCCCGGACCAGTCGAACGTTGAAAAAATGGTCAATATTGATGAAATGTTAACATTTAATCTTTTGACTTTAAATGACGGTTGGATGTGAGTTATTACTTTTTCAACTAAAATAAGTGTGTTTAAAGTCATTTCTGTGCCTGAAATTGGTCAAAATTGAAGATTTTGAGTAAGCGAAACTCTGTAAAAATGGCAGTTTTGGTCACTGTGAGGGTTTAAAAAGTGGTTATTCAACATGAGGCCCGATCCAAATGACATTTTGAATCATTTTTGGTAGAGTCCAAAAAATCCATTTTCTGATGAAAAACGATGACCCCGGACCAGTCGAACGTTGAAAAAATGGTCAATATTGATGAAATTTTAACATTTAATCTTTTGACTTTAAATGACGGTTGGATGTGAGTTATTACTTTTTCAACTAAAATAAGTGTGTTTAAAGTCATTTCTGTGCCTGAAATTGGTCAAAATTGAAGATTTTGAGTAAGCAAAACTCTGTAAAAATGGCAGTTTTGGTCACTGTGAGGGTTTAAAAAGTGGTTATTCAACATGAGGCCCGATCAAAATGACATTTTGAATCATTTTTGGTAGAGTCCAAAAAATCCATTTTCTGATGAAAAACGATGACCCCGGACCAGTCGAACGTTGAAAAAATGGTCAATATTGATGACATTTTAACATTTAATCTTTTGACTTTAAATGACGGTTGGATGTGAGTTATTACTTTTTCAACTAAAATAAGTGTGTTTAAAGTCATTTCTGTGCCTGAAATTGGTCAAAATTGAAGATTTTGAGTAAGCAAAACTCTGTAAAAATGGCAGTTTTGGTCACTGTGAGGGTTTAAAAAGTGGTTATTCAACATGAGGCCCGATCCAAATGACATTTTGAATCATTTTTGGTAGAGTCCAAAAAATCCATTTTCTGATGAAAAACGATGACCCCGGACCAATCGAAAGTTTAAAAAATTGTCAATATTGATGAAATTTTAACATTTAATCTTTTGACTTTAAATGACGGTTGGATGTGAGTTATTACTTTTTCAACTAAAATAAGTGTGTTTAAAGTCATTTCTGTGCCTGAAATTGGTCAAAATTGAAGATTTTGAGTAAGCAAAACTCTGTAAAAATGGCAGTTTTGGTCACTGTGAGGGTTTAAAAAGTGGTTATTCAACATGAGGCCCGATCCAAATGACATTTTGAATCATTTTTGGTAGAGTCCAAAAAATCAATTTTCTGATGAAAAACGATGACCCCGGACCAGTCGAACGTTGAAAAAATGGTCAATATTGATGACATTTTAACATTTAATCTTTTGACTTTAAATGACGGTTGGATGTGAGTTATTACTTTTTCAACTAAAATAAGTGTGTTTAAAGTCATTTCTGTGCCTGAAATTGGTCAAAATTGAAGATTTTGAGTAAGCAAAACTCTGTAAAAATGGCAGTTTTGGTCACTGTGAGGGTTTAAAAAGTGGTTATTCAACATGAGGCCCGATCCAAATGACATTTTGAATCATTTTTGGTAGAGTCCAAAAAATCCATTTTCTGATGAAAAACGATGACCCCGGACCAGTCGAACGTTGAAAAAATGGTCAATATTGATGAAATTTTAACATTTAATCTTTTGACTTTAAATGACGGTTGGATGTGAGTTATTACTTTTTCAACTAAAATAAGTGTGTTTAAAGTCATTTCTGTGCCTGAAATTGGTCAAAATTGAAGATTTTGAGTAAGCAAAACTCTGTAAAAATGGCAGTTTTGGTCACTGTGAGGGTTTAAAAAGTGGTTATTCAACATGAGGCCCGATCAAAATGACATTTTGAATCATTTTTGGTAGAGTCCAAAAAATCAATTTTCTGATGAAAAACGATGACCCCGGACCAGTCGAACGTTGAAAAAATGGTCAATATTGATGAAATTTTAACATTTAATCTTTTGACTTTAAATGACGGTTGGATGTGAGTTATTACTTTTTCAACTAAAATAAGTGTGTTTAAAGTCATTTCTGTGCCTGAAATTGGTCAAAATTGAAGATTTTGAGTAAGCAAAACTCTGTAAAAATGGCAGTTTTGGTCACTGTGAGGGTTTAAAAAGTGGTTATTCAACATGAGGCCCGATCCAAATGACATTTTGAATCATTTTTGGTAGAGTCCAAAAAATCCATTTTCTGATGAAAAACGATGACCCCGGACCAGTCGAACGTTGAAAAAATGGTCAATATTGATGAAATTTTAACATTTAATCTTTTGACTTTAAATGACGGTTGGATGTGAGTTATTACTTTTTCAACTAAAATAAGTGTGTTTAAAGTCATTTCTGTGCCTGAAATTGGTCAAAATTGAAGATTTTGAGTAAGCAAAACTCTGTAAAAATGGCAGTTTTGGTCACTGTGAGGGTTTAAAAAGTGGTTATTCAACATGAGGCCCGATCAAAATGACATTTTTAATCATTTTTGGTAGAGTCCAAAAAATCAATTTTCTGATGAAAAACGATGACCTCGGACCAGTCGAACGTTGAAAAAATGGTCAATATTGATGAAATGTTAACATTTAATCTTTTGACTTTAAATGACGGTTGGATGTGAGTTATTACTTTTTCAACTAAAATAAGTGTGTTTAAAGTCATTTCTGTGCCTGAAATTGGTCAAAATTGAAGATTTTGAGTAAGCGAAACTCTGTAAAAATGGCAGTTTTGGTCACTGTGAGGGTTTAAAAAGTGGTTATTCAACATGAGGCCCGATCCAAATGACATTTTGAATCATTTTTGGTAGAGTCCAAAAAATCCATTTTCTGATGAAAAACGATGACCCCGGACCAGTCGAACGTTGAAAAAATGGTCAATATTGATGAAATTTTAACATTTAATCTTTTGACTTTAAATGACGGTTGGATGTGAGTTATTACTTTTTCAACTAAAATAAGTGTGTTTAAAGTCATTTCTGTGCCTGAAATTGGTCAAAATTGAAGATTTTGAGTAAGCAAAACTCTGTAAAAATGGCAGTTTTGGTCACTGTGAGGGTTTAAAAAGTGGTTATTCAACATGAGGCCCGATCAAAATGACATTTTGAATCATTTTTGGTAGAGTCCAAAAAATCCATTTTCTGATGAAAAACGATGACCCCGGACCAGTCGAACGTTGAAAAAATGGTCAATATTGATGACATTTTAACATTTAATCTTTTGACTTTAAATGACGGTTGGATGTGAGTTATTACTTTTTCAACTAAAATAAGTGTGTTTAAAGTCATTTCTGTGCCTGAAATTGGTCAAAATTGAAGATTTTGAGTAAGCAAAACTCTGTAAAAATGGCAGTTTTGGTCACTGTGAGGGTTTAAAAAGTGGTTATTCAACATGAGGCCCGATCCAAATGACAATTTGAATCATTTTTGGTAGAGTCCAAAAAATCCATTTTCTGATGAAAAACGATGACCCCGGACCAGTCGAACGTTGAAAAAATGGTCAATATTGATGAAATTTTAACATTTAATCTTTTGACTTTAAATGACGGTTGGATGTGAGTTATTACTTTTTCAACTAAAATAAGTGTGTTTAAAGTCATTTCTGTGCCTGAAATTGGTCAAAATTGAAGATTTTGAGTAAGCAAAACTCTGTAAAAATGGCAGTTTTGGTCACTGTGAGGTTTTAAAAAGTGGTTATTCAACATGAGGCCCGATCAAAATGACATTTTGAATCATTTTTGGTAGAGTCCAAAAAATCAATTTTCTGATGAAAAACGATGACCCCGGACCAGTCGAACGTTGAAAAAATGGTCAATATTGATGAAATTTTAACATTTAATCTTTTGACTTTAAATGACGGTTGGATGTGAGTTATTACTTTTTCAACTAAAATAAGTGTGTTTAAAGTCATTTCTGTGCCTGAAATTGGTCAAAATTGAAGATTTTGAGTAAGCAAAACTCTGTAAAAATGGCAGTTTTGGTCACTGTGAGGGTTTAAAAAGTGGTTATTCAACATGAGGCCCGATCCAAATGACATTTTTTATCATTTTTGGTAGAGTCCAAAAAATCCATTTTCTGATGAAAAACGATGACCCCGGACCAGTCGAACGTTGAAAAAATGGTCAATATTGATGAAATTTTAACATTTAATCTTTTGACTTTAAATGACGGTTGGATGTGAGTTAATACTTTTTCAACTAAAATAAGTGTGTTTAAAGTCATTTCTGTGCCTGAAATTGGTCAAAATTGAAGATTTTGAGTAAGCAAAACTCTGTAAAAATGGCAGTTTTGGTCACTGTGAGGGTTTAAAAAGTGGTTATTCAACATGAGGCCCGATCAAAATGACATTTTGAATCATTTTTGGTAGAGTCCAAAAAATCAATTTTCTGATGAAAAACGATGACCCCGGACCAGTCGAACGTTGAAAAAATGGTCAATATTGATGAAATTTTAACATTTAATCTTTTGACTTTAAATGACGGTTGGATGTGAGTTATTACTTTTTCAACTAAAATAAGTGTGTTTAAAGTCATTTCTGTGCCTGAAATTGGTCAAAATTGAAGATTTTGAGTAAGCAAAACTCTGTAAAAATGGCAGTTTTGGTCACTGTGAGGGTTTAAAAAGTGGTTATTCAACATGAGGCCCGATCCAAATGACATTTTGAATCATTTTTGGTAGAGTCCAAAAAAATCCATTTTCTGATGAAAAACGATGACCCCGGACCAGTCGAACGTTGAAAAAATGGTCAATATTGATGAAATTTTAACATTTAATCTTTTGACTTTAAATGACGGTTGGATGTGAGTTAATACTTTTTCAACTAAAATAAGTGTGTTTAAAGTCATTTCTGTGCCTGAAATTGGTCAAAATTGAAGATTTTGAGTAAGCAAAACTCTGTAAAAATGGCAGTTTTGGTCACTGTGAGGGTTTAAAAAGTGGTTATTCAACATGAGGCCCGATCAAAATGACATTTTGAATCATTTTTGGTAGAGTCCAAAAAATCAATTTTCTGATGAAAAACGATGACCCCGGACCAGTCGAACGTTGAAAAAATGGTCAATATTGATGAAATTTTAACATTTAATCTTTTGACTTTAAATGACGGTTGGATGTGAGTTATTACTTTTTCAACTAAAATAAGTGTGTTTAAAGTCATTTCTGTGCCTGAAATTGGTCAAAATTGAAGATTTTGAGTAAGCAAAACTCTGTAAAAATGGCAGTTTTGGTCACTGTGAGGGTTTAAAAAGTGGTTATTCAACATGAGGCCCGATCCAAATGACATTTTGAATCATTTTTGGTAGAGTCCAAAAAATCCATTTTCTGATGAAAAACGATGACCCCGGACCAGTCGAACGTTGAAAAAATGGTCAATATTGATGAAATTTTAACATTTAATCTTTTGACTTTAAATGACGGTTGGATGTGAGTTATTACTTTTTCAACTAAAATAAGTGTGTTTAAAGTAATTTCTGTGCCTGAAATTGGTCAAAATTGAAGATTTTGAGTAAGCAAAACTGTAAAAATGGCAGTTTTGGTCACTGTGAGGGTTTAAAAAGTGGTTATTCAACATGAGGCCTGATCCAAATGACATGTTGAATCATTTTTGGTAGAGTCCAAAAAATCAATTTTCTGATGAAAAACGATGACCCCGGACCAGTCGAACGTTGAAAAAATGGTCAATATTGATGAAATTTTAACATTTAATCTTTTGACTTTAAATGACGGTTGGATGTGAGTTATTACTTTTTCAACTAAAATAAGTGTGTTTAAAGTCATTTCTGTGCCTGAAATTGGTCAAAATTGAAGATTTTGAGTAAGCAAAACTCTGTAAAAATGGCAGTTTTGGTCACTGTGAGGGTTTAAAAAGTGGTTATTCAACATGAGGCCCGATCCAAATGACATTTTGAATCATTTTTGGTAGAGTCCAAAAAATCCATTTTCTGATGAAAAACGATGACCCCGGACCAGTCGAACGTTGAAAAAATATTCAATATTGATGAAATTTTAACATTTAATCTTTTGACTTTAAATGACGGTTGGATGTGAGTTATTACTTTTTCAACTAAAATAAGTGTGTTTAAAGTCATTTCTGTGCCTGAAATTGGTCAAAATTGAAGATTTTGAGTAAGCAAAACTGTAAAAATGGCAGTTTTGGTCACTGTGAGGGTTTAAAAAGTGGTTATTCAACATGAGGCCTGATCCAAATGACATGTTGAATCATTTTTGGTAGAGTCCAAAAAATCCATTTTCTGATGAAAAACGATGACCCCGGACCAGTCGAACGTTGAAAAAATGGTCAATATTGATGAAATTTTAACATTTAATCTTTTGACTTTAAATGACGGTTGGATGTGAGTTATTACTTTTTCAACTAAAATAAGTGTGTTTAAAGTCATTTCTGTGCCTGAAATTGGTCAAAATTGAAGATTTTGAGTAAGCAAAACTCTGTAAAAATGGCAGTTTTGGTCACTGTGAGGGTTTAAAAAGTGGTTATTCAACATGAGGCCTGATCCAAATGACATTTTGAATCATTTTTGGTAGAGTCCAAAAAATCAATTTTCTGATGAAAAACGATGACCCCGGACCAGTCGAACGTTGAAAAAATGGTCAATATTGATGAAATTTTAACATTTAATCTTTTGACTTTAAATGACGGTTGGATGTGAGTTATTACTTTTTCAACTAAAATAAGTGTGTTTAAAGTCATTTCTGTGCCTGAAATTGGTCAAAATTGAAGATTTTGAGTAAGCAAAACTCTGTAAAAATGGCAGTTTTGGTCACTGTGAGGGTTTAAAAAGTGGTTATTCAACATGAGGCCCGATCCAAATGACATTTTGAATCATTTTTGGTAGAGTCCAAAAAATCCATTTTCTGATGAAAAACGATGACCCCGGACCAGTCGAACGTTGAAAAAATGGTCAATATTGATGAAATTTTAACATTTAATCTTTTGACTTTAAATGACGGTTGGATGTGAGTTATTACTTTTTCAACTAAAATAAGTGTGTTTAAAGTCATTTCTGTGCCTGAAATTGGTCAAAATTGAAGATTTTGAGTAAGCAAAACTCTGTAAAAATGGCAGTTTTGGTCACTGTGAGGGTTTAAAAAGTGGTTATTCAACATGAGGCCCGATCAAAATGACATTTTGAATCATTTTTGGTAGAGTCCAAAAAATCAATTTTCTGATGAAAAACGATGACCCCGGACCAGTCGAACGTTGAAAAAATGGTCAATATTGATGAAATTTTAACATTTAATCTTTTGACTTTAAATGACGGTTGGATGTGAGTTATTACTTTTTCAACTAAAATAAGTGTGTTTAAAGTCATTTCTGTGCCTGAAATTGGTCAAAATTGAAGATTTTGAGTAAGCGAAACTCTGTAAAAATGGCAGTTTTGGTCACTGTGAGGGTTTAAAAAGTGGTTATTCAACATGAGGCCCGATCCAAATGACATTTTGAATCATTTTTGGTAGAGTCCAAAAAATCCATTTTCTGATGAAAAACGATGACCCCGGACCAGTCGAACGTTGAAAAAATGGTCAATATTGATGAAATTTTAACATTTAATCTTTTGACTTTAAATGACGGTTGGATGTGAGTTATTACTTTTTCAACTAAAATAAGTGTGTTTAAAGTCATTTCTGTGCCTGAAATTGGTCAAAATTGAAGATTTTGAGTAAGCAAAACTCTGTAAAAATGGCAGTTTTGGTCACTGTGAGGGTTTAAAAAGTGGTTATTCAACATGAGGCCCGATCGAAATGACATTTTTTATCATTTTTGATAGAGTCCAAAAAATCCATTTTCTGATGAAAAACGATGACCCCGGACCAGTCGAACGTTGAAAAAATGGTCAATATTGATGAAATTTTAACATTTAATCTTTTGACTTTAAATGACGGTTGGATGTGAGTTAATACTTTTTCAACTAAAATAAGTGTGTTTAAAGTCATTTCTGTGCCTGAAATTGGTCAAAATTGAAGATTTTGAGTAAGCAAAACTCTGTAAAAATGGCAGTTTTGGTCACTGTGAGGGTTTAAAAAGTGGTTATTCAACATGAGGCCCGATCAAAATGACATTTTGAATCATTTTTGGTAGAGTCCAAAAAATCAATTTTCTGATGAAAAACGATGACCCCGGACCAGTCGAACGTTGAAAAAATGGTCAATATTGATGAAATTTTAACATTTAATCTTTTGACTTTAAATGACGGTTGGATGTGAGTTATTACTTTTTCAACTAAAATAAGTGTGTTTAAAGTCATTTCTGTGCCTGAAATTGGTCAAAATTGAAGATTTTGAGTAAGCAAAACTCTGTAAAAATGGCAGTTTTGGTCACTGTGAGGGTTTAAAAAGTGGTTATTCAACATGAGGCCCGATCCAAATGACATTTTGAATCATTTTTGGTAGAGTCCAAAAAATCCATTTTCTGATGAAAAACGATGACCCCGGACCAGTCGAACGTTGAAAAAATGGTCAATATTGATGAAATTTTAACATTTAATCTTTTGACTTTAAATGACGGTTGGATGTGAGTTATTACTTTTTCAACTAAAATAAGTGTGTTTAAAGTCATTTCTGTGCCTGAAATTGGTCAAAATTGAAGATTTTGAGTAAGCAAAACTGTAAAAATGGCAGTTTTGGTCACTGTGAGGGTTTAAAAAGTGGTTATTCAACATGAGGCCTGATCCAAATGACATGTTGAATCATTTTTGGTAGAGTCCAAAAAATCAATTTTCTGATGAAAAACGATGACCCCGGACCAGTCGAACGTTGAAAAAATGGTCAATATTGATGAAATTTTAACATTTAATCTTTTGACTTTAAATGACGGTTGGATTTGAGTTATTACTTTTTCAACTAAAATAAGTGTGTTTAAAGTCATTTCTGTGCCTGAAATTGGTCAAAATTGAAGATTTTGAGTAAGCAAAACTCTGTAAAAATGGCAGTTTTGGTCACTGTGAGGGTTTAAAAAGAGGTTATTCAACATGAGGCCCGATCAAAATGACATTTTGAATCATTTTTGGTCGAGTCCAAAAAATCAATTTTCTGATGAAAAACGATGACCCCGGACCAGTCGAACGTTGAAAAAATGGTCAATATTGATGAAATTTTAACATTTAATCTTTTGACTTTAAATGACGGTTGGATGTGAGTTATTACTTTTTCAACTAAAATAAGTGTGTTTAAAGTCATTTCTGTGCCTGAAATTGGTCAAAATTGAAGATTTTGAGTAAGCAAAACTCTGTAAAAATGGCAGTTTTGGTCACTGTGAGGGTTTAAAAAGTGGTTATTCAACATGAGGCCCGATCCAAATGACATTTTGAATCATTTTTGGTAGAGTCCAAAAAATCCATTTTCTGATGAAAAATGATGACCCCGGACCAGTCGAACGTTGAAAAAATGGTCAATATTGATGAAATTTTAACATTTAATCTTTTGACTTTAAATGACGGTTGGATGTGAGTTATTACTTTTTCAACTAAAATAAGTGTGTTTAAAGTCATTTCTGTGCCTGAAATTGGTCAAAATTGAAGATTTTGAGTAAGCAAAACTCTGTAAAAATGGCAGTTTTGGTCACTGTGAGGTTTTAAAAAGTGGTTATTCAACATGAGGCCCGATCAAAATGACATTTTGAATCATTTTTGGTAGAGTCCAAAAAATCAATTTTCTGATGAAAAACGATGACCCCGGACCAGTCGAACGTTAAAAAAATTGTCAATATTGATGAAATTTTAACATTTAATCTTTTGACTTTAAATGACGGTTGGATGTGAGTTATTACTTTTTCAACTAAAATAAGTGTGTTTAAAGTCATTTCTGTGCCTGAAATTGGTCAAAATTGAAGATTTTGAGTAAGCAAAACTCTGTAAAAATGGCAGTTTTGGTCACTGTGAGGGTTTAAAAAGTGGTTATTCAACATGAGGCCCGATCCAAATGACATTTTTTATCATTTTTGGTAGAGTCCAAAAAATCCATTTTCTGATGAAAAACGATGACCCCGGACCAGTCGAACGTTGAAAAAATGGTCAATATTGATGAAATTTTAACATTTAATCTTTTGACTTTAAATGACGGTTGGATGTGAGTTATTACTTTTTCAACTAAAATAAGTGTGTTTAAAGTCATTTCTGTGCCTGAAATTGGTCAAAATTGAAGATTTTGAGTAAGCAAAACTCTGTAAAAATGGCAGTTTTGGTCACTGTGAGGGTTTAAAAAGTGGTTATTCAACATGAGGCCCGATCAAAATGACATTTTTAATCATTTTTGGTAGAGTCCAAAAAATCAATTTTCTGATGAAAAACGATGACCCCGGACCAGTCGAACGTTGAAAAAATGGTCAATATTGATGAAATTTTAACATTTAATCTTTTGACTTTAAATGACGGTTGGATGTGAGTTATTACTTTTTCAACTAAAATAAGTGTGTTTAAAGTCATTTCTGTGCCTGAAATTGGTCAAAATTGAAGATTTTGAGTAAGCAAAACTCTGTAAAAATGGCAGTTTTGGTCACTGTGAGGGTTTAAAAAGTGGTTATTCAACATGAGGCCCGATCCAAATGACATTTTGAATCATTTTTGGTAGAGTCCAAAAAATCCATTTTCTGATGAAAAACGATGACCCCGGACCAGTCGAACGTTGAAAAAATGGTCAATATTGATGAAATTTTAACATTTAATCTTTTGACTTTAAATGACGGTTGGATGTGAGTTATTACTTTTTCAACTAAAATAAGTGTGTTTAAAGTCATTTCTGTGCCTGAAATTGGTCAAAATTGAAGATTTTGAGTAAGCAAAACTGTAAAAATGGCAGTTTTGGTCACTGTGAGGGTTTAAAAAGTGGTTATTCAACATGAGGCCCGATCAAAATGACATTTTGAATCATTTTTGGTAGAGTCCAAAAAATCCATTTTCTGATGAAAAACGATGACCCCGGACCAGTCGAACGTTGAAAAAATGGTCAATATTGATGAAATTTTAACATTTAATCTTTTGACTTTAAATGACGGTTGGATGTGAGTTATTACTTTTTCAACTAAAATAAGTGTGTTTAAAGTCATTTCTGTGCCTGAAATTGGTCAAAATTGAAGATTTTGAGTAAGCAAAACTCTGTAAAAATGGCAGTTTTGGTCACTGTGAGGGTTTAAAAAGTGGTTATTCAACATGAGGCCCGATCGAAATGACATTTTTTATCATTTTTGATAGAGTCCAAAAAATCCATTTTCTGATGAAAAACGATGACCCCGGACCAGTCGAACGTTGAAAAAATGGTCAATATTGATGAAATTTTAACATTTAATCTTTTGACTTTAAATGACGGTTGGATGTGAGTTAATACTTTTTCAACTAAAATAAGTGTGTTTAAAGTCATTTCTGTGCCTGAAATTGGTCAAAATTGAAGATTTTGAGTAAGCAAAACTCTGTAAAAATGGCAGTTTTGGTCACTGTGAGGGTTTAAAAAGTGGTTATTCAACATGAGGCCCGATCAAAATGACATTTTGAATCATTTTTGGTAGAGTCCAAAAAATCAATTTTCTGATGAAAAACGATGACCCCGGACCAGTCGAACGTTGAAAAAATGGTCAATATTGATGAAATTTTAACATTTAATCTTTTGACTTTAAATGACGGTTGGATGTGAGTTATTACTTTTTCAACTAAAATAAGTGTGTTTAAAGTCATTTCTGTGCCTGAAATTGGTCAAAATTGAAGATTTTGAGTAAGCAAAACTCTGTAAAAATGGCAGTTTTGGTCACTGTGAGGGTTTAAAAAGTGGTTATTCAACATGAGGCCCGATCCAAATGACATTTTGAATCATTTTTGGTAGAGTCCAAAAAATCCATTTTCTGATGAAAAACGATGACCCCGGACCAGTCGAACGTTGAAAAAATGGTCAATATTGATGAAATTTTAACATTTAATCTTTTGACTTTAAATGACGGTTGGATGTGAGTTATTACTTTTTCAACTAAAATAAGTGTGTTTAAAGTCATTTCTGTGCCTGAAATTGGTCAAAATTGAAGATTTTGAGTAAGCAAAACTGTAAAAATGGCAGTTTTGGTCACTGTGAGGGTTTAAAAAGTGGTTATTCAACATGAGGCCTGATCCAAATGACATGTTGAATCATTTTTGGTAGAGTCCAAAAAATCAATTTTCTGATGAAAAACGATGACCCCGGACCAGTCGAACGTTGAAAAAATGGTCAATATTGATGAAATTTTAACATTTAATCTTTTGACTTTAAATGACGGTTGGATTTGAGTTATTACTTTTTCAACTAAAATAAGTGTGTTTAAAGTCATTTCTGTGCCTGAAATTGGTCAAAATTGAAGATTTTGAGTAAGCAAAACTCTGTAAAAATGGCAGTTTTGGTCACTGTGAGGGTTTAAAAAGAGGTTATTCAACATGAGGCCCGATCAAAATGACATTTTGAATCATTTTTGGTCGAGTCCAAAAAATCAATTTTCTGATGAAAAACGATGACCCCGGACCAGTCGAACGTTGAAAAAATGGTCAATATTGATGAAATTTTAACATTTAATCTTTTGACTTTAAATGACGGTTGGATGTGAGTTATTACTTTTTCAACTAAAATAAGTGTGTTTAAAGTCATTTCTGTGCCTGAAATTGGTCAAAATTGAAGATTTTGAGTAAGCAAAACTCTGTAAAAATGGCAGTTTTGGTCACTGTGAGGGTTTAAAAAGTGGTTATTCAACATGAGGCCCGATCCAAATGACATTTTGAATCATTTTTGGTAGAGTCCAAAAAATCCATTTTCTGATGAAAAATGATGACCCCGGACCAGTCGAACGTTGAAAAAATGGTCAATATTGATGAAATTTTAACATTTAATCTTTTGACTTTAAATGACGGTTGGATGTGAGTTATTACTTTTTCAACTAAAATAAGTGTGTTTAAAGTCATTTCTGTGCCTGAAATTGGTCAAAATTGAAGATTTTGAGTAAGCAAAACTCTGTAAAAATGGCAGTTTTGGTCACTGTGAGGTTTTAAAAAGTGGTTATTCAACATGAGGCCCGATCAAAATGACATTTTGAATCATTTTTGGTAGAGTCCAAAAAATCAATTTTCTGATGAAAAACGATGACCCCGGACCAGTCGAACGTTAAAAAAATTGTCAATATTGATGAAATTTTAACATTTAATCTTTTGACTTTAAATGACGGTTGGATGTGAGTTATTACTTTTTCAACTAAAATAAGTGTGTTTAAAGTCATTTCTGTGCCTGAAATTGGTCAAAATTGAAGATTTTGAGTAAGCAAAACTCTGTAAAAATGGCAGTTTTGGTCACTGTGAGGGTTTAAAAAGTGGTTATTCAACATGAGGCCCGATCCAAATGACATTTTTTATCATTTTTGGTAGAGTCCAAAAAATCCATTTTCTGATGAAAAACGATGACCCCGGACCAGTCGAACGTTGAAAAAATGGTCAATATTGATGAAATTTTAACATTTAATCTTTTGACTTTAAATGACGGTTGGATGTGAGTTATTACTTTTTCAACTAAAATAAGTGTGTTTAAAGTCATTTCTGTGCCTGAAATTGGTCAAAATTGAAGATTTTGAGTAAGCAAAACTCTGTAAAAATGGCAGTTTTGGTCACTGTGAGGGTTTAAAAAGTGGTTATTCAACATGAGGCCCGATCAAAATGACATTTTTAATCATTTTTGGTAGAGTCCAAAAAATCAATTTTCTGATGAAAAACGATGACCCCGGACCAGTCGAACGTTGAAAAAATGGTCAATATTGATGAAATTTTAACATTTAATCTTTTGACTTTAAATGACGGTTGGATGTGAGTTATTACTTTTTCAACTAAAATAAGTGTGTTTAAAGTCATTTCTGTGCCTGAAATTGGTCAAAATTGAAGATTTTGAGTAAGCAAAACTCTGTAAAAATGGCAGTTTTGGTCACTGTGAGGGTTTAAAAAGTGGTTATTCAACATGAGGCCCGATCCAAATGACATTTTGAATCATTTTTGGTAGAGTCCAAAAAATCCATTTTCTGATGAAAAACGATGACCCCGGACCAGTCGAACGTTGAAAAAATGGTCAATATTGATGAAATTTTAACATTTAATCTTTTGACTTTAAATGACGGTTGGATGTGAGTTATTACTTTTTCAACTAAAATAAGTGTGTTTAAAGTCATTTCTGTGCCTGAAATTGGTCAAAATTGAAGATTTTGAGTAAGCAAAACTGTAAAAATGGCAGTTTTGGTCACTGTGAGGGTTTAAAAAGTGGTTATTCAACATGAGGCCCGAATTTTGAAAATCATTTTTGGTAGAGTCCAAAAAATCCATTTTCTGATGAAAAACGATGACCCCGGACCAGTCGAACGTTGAAAAAATGGTCAATATTGATGAAATTTTAACATTTAATCTTTTGACTTTAAATGACGGTTGGATGTGAGTTATTACTTTTTCAACTAAAATAAGTGTGTTTAAAGTCATTTCTGTGCCTGAAATTGGTCAAAATTGAAGATTTTGAGTAAGCAAAACTCTGTAAAAATGGCAGTTTTGGTCACTGTGAGGGTTTAAAAAGTGGTTATTCAACATGAGGCCCGATCCAAATGACATTTTGAATCATTTTTGGTAGAGTCCAAAAAATCCATTTTCTGATGAAAAACGATGACCAGTCGAACGTTGAAAAAATGGTCAATATTGATGAAATTTTAACATTTAATCTTTTGACTTTAAATGACGGTTGGATGTGAGTTATTACTTTTTCAACTAAAATAAGTGTGTTTAAAGTCATTTCTGTGCCTGAAATTGGTCAAAATTGAAGATTTTGAGTAAGCAAAACTCTGTAAAAATGGCAGTTTTGGTCACTGTGAGGGTTTAAAAAGTGGTTATTCAACATGAGGCCCGATCAAAATGACATTTTTAATCATTTTTGGTAGAGTCCAAAAAATCCATTTTCTGATGAAAAACGATGACCCCGGACCAGTCGAACGTTGAAAAAATGGTCAATATTGATGAAATTTTAACATTTAATCTTTTGACTTTAAATGACGGTTGGATGTGAGTTATTACTTTTTCAACTAAAATAAGTGTGTTTAAAGTCATTTCTGTGCCTGAAATTGGTCAAAATTGAAGATTTTGAGTAAGCAAAACTCTGTAAAAATGGCAGTTTTGGTCACTGTGAGGGTTTAAAAAGTGGTTATTCAACATGAGGCCCGATCCAAATGACATTTTGAATCATTTTTGGTAGAGTCCAAAAAATCCATTTTCTGATGAAAAACGATGACCCCGGACCAGTCGAACGTTGAAAAAATGGTCAATATTGATGAAATTTTAACATTTAATCTTTTGACTTTAAATGACGGTTGGATGTGAGTTATTACTTTTTCAACTAAAATAAGTGTGTTTAAAGTCATTTCTGTGCCTGAAATTGGTCAAAATTGAAGATTTTGAGTAAGCAAAACTGTAAAAATGGCAGTTTTGGTCACTGTGAGGGTTTAAAAAGTGGTTATTCAACATGAGGCCCGATCAAAATGACATTTTGAATCATTTTTGGTAGAGTCCAAAAAATCCATTTTCTGATGAAAAACGATGACCCCGGACCAGTCGAACGTTGAAAAAATGGTCAATATTGATGAAATTTTAACATTTAATCTTTTGACTTTAAATGACGGTTGGATGTGAGTTATTACTTTTTCAACTAAAATAAGTGTGTTTAAAGTCATTTCTGTGCCTGAAATTGGTCAAAATTGAAGATTTTGAGTAAGCAAAACTCTGTAAAAATGGCAGTTTTGGTCACTGTGAGGGTTTAAAAAGTGGTTATTCAACATGAGGCCCGATCCAAATGACATTTTGAATCATTTTTGGTAGAGTCCAAAAAATCCATTTTCTGATGAAAAACGATGACCCCGCGACCAGTCGAACGTTGAAAAAATGGTCAATATTGATGAAATTTTAACATTTAATCTTTTGACTTTAAATGACGGTTGGATGTGAGTTATTACTTTTTCAACTAAAATAAGTGTGTTTAAAGTCATTTCTGTGCCTGAAATTGGTCAAAATTGAAGATTTTGAGTAAGCAAAACTGTAAAAATGGCAGTTTTGGTCACTGTGAGGGTTTAAAAAGTGGTTATTCAACATGAGGCCTGATCCAAATGACATGTTGAATCATTTTTGGTAGAGTCCAAAAAATCCATTTTCTGATGAAAAACGATGACCCCGGACCAGTCGAACGTTGAAAAAATGGTCAATATTGATGAAATTTTAACATTTAATCTTTTGACTTTAAATGACGGTTGGATGTGAGTTATTACTTTTTCAACTAAAATAAGTGTGTTTAAAGTCATTTCTGTGCCTGAAATTGGTCAAAATTGAAGATTTTGAGTAAGCAAAACTCTGTAAAAATGGCAGTTTTGGTCACTGTGAGGGTTTAAAAAGTGGTTATTCAACATGAGGCCCGATCCAAATGACATTTTGAATCATTTTTGGTAGAGTCCAAAAAATCCATTTTCTGATGAAAAACGATGACCCCGGACCAGTCGAACGTTGAAAAAATGGTCAATATTGATGAAATTTTAACATTTAATCTTTTGACTTTAAATGACGGTTGGATGTGAGTTATTACTTTTTCAACTAAAATAAGTGTGTTTAAAGTCATTTCTGTGCCTGAAATTGGTCAAAATTGAAGATTTTGAGTAAGCAAAACTCTGTAAAAATGGCAGTTTTGGTCACTGTGAGGGTTTAAAAAGAGGTTATTCAACATGAGGCCTGATCAAAATGACATTTTGAATCATTTTTGGTAGAGTCCAAAAAATCAATTTTCTGATGAAAAACGATGACCCCGGACCAGTCGAACGTTGAAAAAATGGTCAATATTGATGAAATTTTAACATTTAATCTTTTGACTTTAAATGACGGTTGGATGTGAGTTATTACTTTTTCAACTAAAATAAGTGTGTTTAAAGTCATTTCTGTGCCTGAAATTGGTCAAAATTGAAGATTTTGAGTAAGCAAAACTCTGTAAAAATGGCAGTTTTGGTCACTGTGAGGGTTTAAAAAGTGGTTATTCAACATGAGGCCCGATCAAAATGACATTTTGAATCATTTTTGGTAGAGTCCAAAAAATCAATTTTCTGATGAAAAACGATGACCCCGGACCAGTCGAACGTTGAAAAAATGGTCAATATTGATGAAATTTTAACATTTAATCTTTTGACTTTAAATGACGGTTGGATGTGAGTTAATACTTTTTCAACTAAAATAAGTGTGTTTAAAGTCATTTCTGTGCCTGAAATTGGTCAAAATTGAAGATTTTGAGTAAGCAAAACTCTGTAAAAATGGCAGTTTTGGTCACTGTGAGGGTTTAAAAAGTGGTTATTCAACATGAGGCCCGATCAAAATGACATTTTGAATCATTTTTGGTAGAGTCCAAAAAATCAATTTTCTGATGAAAAACGATGACCCCGGACCAGTCGAACGTTGAAAAAATGGTCAATATTGATGAAATTTTAACATTTAATCTTTTGACTTTAAATGACGGTTGGATGTGAGTTATTACTTTTTCAACTAAAATAAGTGTGTTTAAAGTCATTTCTGTGCCTGAAATTGGTCAAAATTGAAGATTTTGAGTAAGCAAAACTCTGTAAAAATGGCAGTTTTGGTCACTGTGAGGGTTTAAAAAGTGGTTATTCAACATGAGGCCCGATCCAAATGACATTTTGAATCATTTTTGGTAGAGTCCAAAAAATCAATTTTCTGATGAAAAACGATGACCCCGGACCAGTCGAACGTTGAAAAAATGGTCAATATTGATGAAATTTTAACATTTAATCTTTTGACTTTAAATGACGGTTGGATGTGAGTTATTACTTTTTCAACTAAAATAAGTGTGTTTAAAGTCATTTCTGTGCCTGAAATTGGTCAAAATTGAAGATTTTGAGTAAGCAAAACTCTGTAAAAATGGCAGTTTTGGTCACTGTGAGGGTTTAAAAAGAGGTTATTCAACATGAGGCCTGATCAAAATGACATTTTGAATCATTTTTGGTAGAGTCCAAAAAATCAATTTTCTGATGAAAAACGATGACCCCGGACCAGTCGAACGTTGAAAAAATGGTCAATATTGATGAAATTTTAACATTTAATCTTTTGACTTTAAATGACGGTTGGATGTGAGTTATTACTTTTTCAACTAAAATAAGTGTGTTTAAAGTCATTTCTGTGCCTGAAATTGGTCAAAATTGAAGATTTTGAGTAAGCAAAACTCTGTAAAAATGGCAGTTTTGGTCACTGTGAGGGTTTAAAAAGTGGTTATTCAACATGAGGCCCGATCCAAATGACATTTTGAATCATTTTTGGTAGAGTCCAAAAAATCCATTTTCTGATGAAAAACGATGACCCCGGACCAGTCGAACGTTGAAAAAATGGTCAATATTGATGAAATTTTAACATTTAATCTTTTGACTTTAAATGACGGTTGGATGTGAGTTATTACTTTTTCAACTAAAATAAGTGTGTTTAAAGTCATTTCTGAGCCTGAAATTGGTCAAAATTGAAGATTTTGAGTAAGCAAAACTCTGTAAAAATGGCAGTTTTGGTCACTGTGAGGGTTTAAAAAGTGGTTATTCAACATGAGGCCCGATCAAAATGACATTTTGAATCATTTTTGGTAGAGTCCAAAAAATCAATTTTCTGATGAAAAACGATGACCCCGGACCAGTCGAACGTTGAAAAAATGGTCAATATTGATGAAATTTTAACATTTAATCTTTTGACTTTAAATGACGGTTGGATGTGAGTTAATACTTTTTCAACTAAAATAAGTGTGTTTAAAGTCATTTCTGTGCCTGAAATTGGTCAAAATTGAAGATTTTGAGTAAGCAAAACTCTGTAAAAATGGCAGTTTTGGTCACTGTGAGGGTTTAAAAAGTGGTTATTCAACATGAGGCCCGATCAAAATGACATTTTGAATCATTTTTGGTAGAGTCCAAAAAATCAATTTTCTGATGAAAAACGATGACCCCGGACCAGTTGAACGTTGAAAAAATGGTCAATATTGATGAAGTTTTAACATTTAATCTTTTGACTTTAAATGACGGTTGGATGTGAGTTATTACTTTTTCAACTAAAATAAGTGTGTTTAAAGTCATTTCTGTGCCTGAAATTGGTCAAAATTGAAGATTTTGAGTAAGCAAAACTCTGTAAAAATGGCAGTTTTGGTCACTGTGAGGGTTTAAAAAGTGGTTATTCAACATGAGGCCCGATCCAAATGACATTTTGAATCATTTTTGGTAGAGTCCAAAAAATCCATTTTCTGATGAAAAACGATGACCCCGGACCAGTCGAACGTTGAAAAAATGGTCAATATTGATGAAATTTTAACATTTAATCTTTTGACTTTAAATGACGGTTGGATGTGAGTTATTACTTTTTCAACTAAAATAAGTGTGTTTAAAGTCATTTCTGTGCCTGAAATTGGTCAAAATTGAAGATTTTGAGTAAGCAAAACTCTGTAAAAATGGCAGTTTTGGTCACTGTGAGGGTTTAAAAAGTGGTTATTCAACATGAGGCCCGATCGAAATGACATTTTTTATCATTTTTGATAGAGTCCAAAAAATCCATTTTCTGATGAAAAACGATGACCCCGGACCAGTCGAACGTTGAAAAAATGGTCAATATTGATGAAATTTTAACATTTAATCTTTCGACTTTAAATGACGGTTGGATGTGAGTTATTACTTTTTCAACTAAAATAAGTGTGTTTAAAGTCATTTCTGTGCCTGAAATTGGTCAAAATTGAAGATTTTGAGTAAGCAAAACTATAAAAATGGCAGTTTTGGTCACTGTGAGGGTTTAAAAAGTGGTTATCCAACATGAGGCCTGATCCAAATGACATGTTGAATCATTTTTGGTAGAGTCCAAAAAATCCATTTTCTGATGAAAAACGATGACCCCGGACCAGTCGAACGTTGAAAAAATGGTCAATATTGATGAAATTTTAACATTTAATCTTTTGACTTTAAATGACGGTTGGATGTGAGTTATTACTTTTTCAACTAAAATAAGTGTGTTTAAAGTCATTTCTGTGCCTGAAATTGGTCAAAATTGAAGATTTTGAGTAAGCAAAACTCTGTAAAAATGGCAGTTTTGGTCACTGTGAGGGTTTAAAAAGTGGTTATTCAACATGAGGCCCGATCCAAATGACATTTTGAATCATTTTTGGTAGAGTCCAAAAAATCAATTTTCTGATGAAAAACGATGACCCCGGACCAGTCGAACGTTGAAAAAATGGTCAATATTGATGAAATTTTAACATTTAATCTTTTGACTTTAAATGACGGTTGGATGTGAGTTATTACTTTTTCAACTAAAATAAGTGTGTTTAAAGTCATTTCTGTGCCTGAAATTGGTCAAAATTGAAGATTTTGAGTAAGCAAAACTCTGTAAAAATGGCAGTTTTGGTCACTGTGAGGGTTTAAAAAGAGGTTATTCAACATGAGGCCTGATCAAAATGACATTTTGAATCATTTTTGGTAGAGTCCAAAAAATCAATTTTCTGATGAAAAACGATGACCCCGGACCAGTCGAACGTTGAAAAAATGGTCAATATTGATGAAATTTTAACATTTAATCTTTTGACTTTAAATGACGGTTGGATGTGAGTTATTACTTTTTCAACTAAAATAAGTGTGTTTAAAGTCATTTCTGTGCCTGAAATTGGTCAAAATTGAAGATTTTGAGTAAGCAAAACTCTGTAAAAATTGCAGTTTTGGTCACTGTGAGGGTTCAAAAAGTGGTTATTCAACATGAGGCCCGATCCAAATGACATTTTGAATCATTTTTGGTAGAGTCCAAAAAATCCATTTTCTGATGAAAAACGATGACCCCGGACCAGTCGAACATTGAAAAAATGGTCAATATTGATGAAATTTTAACATTTAATCTTTTGACTTTAAATGACGGTTGGATGTGAGTTATTACTTTTTCAACTAAAATAAGTGTGTTTAAAGTCATTTCTGTGCCTGAAATTGGTCAAAATTGAAGATTTTGAGTAAGCAAAACTCTGTAAAAATGGCAGTTTTGGTCACTGTGAGGGTTTAAAAAGTGGTTATTCAACATGAGGCCCGATCAAAATGACATTTTGAATCATTTTTGGTAGAGTCCAAAAAATCAATTTTCTGATGAAAAACGATGACCCCGGACCAGTCGAACGTTGAAAAAATGGTCAATATTGATGAAATTTTAACATTTAATCTTTTGAATTTAAATGACGGTTGGATGTGAGTTAATACTTTTTCAACTAAAATAAGTGTGTTTAAAGTCATTTCTGTGCCTGAAATTGGTCAAAATTGAAGATTTTGAGTAAGCAAAACTCTGTAAAAATGGCAGTTTTGGTCACTGTGAGGGTTTAAAAAGTGGTTATTCAACATGAGGCCCGATCAAAATGACATTTTGAATCATTTTTGGTAGAGTCCAAAAAATCAATTTTCTGATGAAAAACGATGACCCCGGACCAGTCGAACATTGAAAAAATGGTCAATATTGATGAAATTTTAACATTTAATCTTTTGACTTTAAATGATGGTTGGATGTGAGTTATTACTTTTTCAACTAAAATAAGTGTGTTTAAAGTCATTTCTGTGCCTGAAATTGGTCAAAATTGAAGATTTTGAGTAAGCAAAACTCTGTAAAAATGGCAGTTTTGGTCACTGTGAGGGTTTAAAAAGTGGTTATTCAACATGAGGCCCGGTCCAAATGACATTTTGAATCATTTTTGGTAGAGTCCAAAAAATCAATTTTCTGATGAAAAACGATGACCCCGGACCAGTCGAACGTTGAAAAAATGGTCAATATTGATGAAATTTTAACATTTAATCTTTTGACTTTAAATGACGGTTGGATGTGAGTTATTACTTTTTCAACTAAAATAAGTGTGTTTAAAGTCATTTCTGTGCCTGAAATTGGTCAAAATTGAAGATTTTGAGTAAGCAAAACTCTGTAAAAATGGCAGTTTTGGTCACTGTGAGGGTTTAAAAAGTGGTTATTCAACATGAGGCCCGATCCAAATGACATTTTTTATCATTTTTGGTAGAGTCCAAAAAATCCATTTTCTGATGAAAAACGATGACCCCGGACCAGTCGAACGTTGAAAAAATGGTCAATATTGATGAAATTTTAACATTTAATCTTTTGACTTTAAATGACGGTTGGATGTGAGTTAATACTTTTTCAACTAAAATAAGTGTGTTTAAAGTCATTTCTGTGCCTGAAATTGGTCAAAATTGAAGATTTTGAGTAAGCAAAACTCTGTAAAAATGGCAGTTTTGGTCACTGTGAGGGTTTAAAAAGTGGTTATTCAACATGAGGCCCGATCAAAATGACATTTTGAATCATTTTTGGTAGAGTCCAAAAAATCAATTTTCTGATGAAAAACGATGACCCCGGACCAGTCGAACGTTGAAAAAATGGTCAATATTGATGAAATTTTAACATTTAATCTTTTGACTTTAAATGACGGTTGGATGTGAGTTATTACTTTTTCAACTAAAATAAGTGTGTTTAAAGTCATTTCTGTGCCTGAAATTGGTCAAAATTGAAGATTTTGAGTAAGCAAAACTCTGTAAAAATGGCAGTTTTGGTCACTGTGAGGGTTTAAAAAGTGGTTATTCAACATGAGGCCCGGTCCAAATGACATTTTGAATCATTTTTGGTAGAGTCCAAAAAATCCATTTTCTGATGAAAAACGATGACCCCGGACCAGTCGAACGTTGAAAAAATGGTCAATATTGATGAAATTTTAACATTTAATCTTTTGACTTTAAATGACGGTTGGATATGAGTTATTATTTTTTCAACTAAAATAAGTGTGTTTAAAGTCATTTCTGTGCCTGAAATTGGTCAAAATTGAAGATTTTGAGTAAGCAAAACTCTGTAAAAATGGCAGTTTTGGTCACTGTGAGGGTTTAAAAAGTGGTTATTCAACATGAGGCCCGAACAAAATGACATTTTGAATCATTTTTGGTAGAGTCCAAAAAATCAATTTTCTGATGAAAAACGATGACCCCGGACCAGTCGAACGTTGAAAAAATGGTCAATATTGATGAAATTTTAACATTTAATCTTTTGACTTTAAATGACGGTTGGATGTGAGTTATTACTTTTTCAACTAAAATAAGTGTGTTTAAAGTCATTTCTGTGCCTGAAATTGGTCAAAATTGAAGATTTTGAGTAAGCAAAACTCTGTAAAAATGGCAGTTTTGGTCACTGTGAGGGTTTAAAAAGTGGTTATTCAACATGAGGCCCGATCCAAATGACATTTTGAATCATTTTTGGTAGAGTCCAAAAAATCCATTTTCTGATGAAAAACGATGACCCCCGGACCAGTCGAACGTTGAAAAAATGGTCAATATTGATGAAATTTTAACATTTAATCTTTTGACTTTAAATGACGGTTGGATGTGAGTTATTACTTTTTCAACTAAAATAAGTGTGTTTAAAGTCATTTCTGTGCCTGAAATTGTTAAAAATTGAAGATTTTGAGTAAGCAAAACTCTGTAAAAATGGCAGTTTTGGTCACTGTGAGGGTTTAAAAAGTGGTTATTCAACATGAGGCCCGATCAAAATGACATTTTGAATCATTTTTGGTAGAGTCCAAAAAATCCATTTTCTGATGAAAAACGATGACCCCGGACCAGTCGAACGTTGAAAAAATGGTCAATATTGATGAAATTTTAACATTTAATCTTTTGACTTTAAATGACGGTTGGATGTGAGTTATTACTTTTTCAACTAAAATAAGTGTGTTTAAAGTCATTTCTGTGCCTGAAATTGGTCAAAATTGAAGATTTTGAGTAAGCAAAACTCTGTAAAAATGGCAGTTTTGGTCACTGTGAGGGTTTAAAAAGTGGTTATTCAACATGAGGCCCGATCCAAATGACATTTTTTATCATTTTTGGTAGAGTCCAAAAAATCCATTTTCTGATGAAAAACGATGACCCCGGACCAGTCGAACGTTGAAAAAATGGTCAATATTGATGAAATTTTAACATTTAATCTTTTGACTTTAAATGACGGTTGGATGTGAGTTAATACTTTTTCAACTAAAATAAGTGTGTTTAAAGTCATTTCTGTGCCTGAAATTGGTCAAAATTGAAGATTTTGAGTAAGCAAAACTCTGTAAAAATGGCAGTTTTGGTCACTGTGAGGGTTTAAAAAGTGGTTATTCAACATGAGGCCCGATCAAAATGACATTTTGAATCATTTTTGGTAGAGTCCAAAAAATCCATTTTCTGATGAAAAACGATGACCCCGGACCAGTCGAACGTTGAAAAAATGGTCAATATTGATGAAATTTTAACATTTAATCTTTTGACTTTAAATGACGGTTGGATGTGAGTTATTACTTTTTCAACTAAAATAAGTGTGTTTAAAGTCATTTCTGTGCCTGAAATTGGTCAAAATTGAAGATTTTGAGTAAGCAAAACTCTGTAAAAATGGCAGTTTTGGTCACTGTGAGGGTTTAAAAAGTGGTTATTCAACATGAGGCCCGATCCAAATGACATTTTGAATCATTTTTGGTAGAGTCCAAAAAATCAATTTTCTGATGAAAAACGATGACCCCGGACCAGTCGAACGTTGAAAAAATGGTCAATATTGATGACATTTTAACATTTAATCTTTTGACTTTAAATGACGGTTGGATGTGAGTTATTACTTTTTCAACTAAAATAAGTGTGTTTAAAGTCATTTCTGTGCCTGAAATTGGTCAAAATTGAAGATTTTGAGTAAGCAAAACTCTGTAAAAATGGCAGTTTTGGTCACTGTGAGGGTTTAAAAAGTGGTTATTCAACATGAGGCCCGATCAAAATGACATTTTGAATCATTTTTGGTAGAGTCCAAAAAATCAATTTTCTGATGAAAAACGATGACCCCGGACCAGTCGAACGTTGAAAAAATGGTCAATATTGATGAAATTTTAACATTTAATCTTTTGACTTTAAATGACGGTTGGATGTGAGTTATTACTTTTTCAACTAAAATAAGTGTGTTTAAAGTCATTTCTGTGCCTGAAATTGGTCAAAATTGAAGATTTTGAGTAAGCAAAACTCTGTAAAAATGGCAGTTTTGGTCACTGTGAGGGTTTAAAAAGTGGTTATTCAACATGAGGCCCGATCAAAATGACATTTTGAATCATTTTTGGTAGAGTCCAAAAAATCAATTTTCTGATGAAAAACGATGACCCCGGACCAGTCGAACGTTGAAAAAATGGTCAATATTGATGAAATTTTAACATTTAATCTTTTGACTTTAAATGACGGTTGGATGTGAGTTATTACTTTTTCAACTAAAATAAGTGTGTTTAAAGTCATTTCTGTGCCTGAAATTGGTCAAAATTGAAGATTTTGAGTAAGCAAAACTCTGTAAAAATGGCAGTTTTGGTCACTGTGAGGGTTTAAAAAGTGGTTATTCAACATGAGGCCCGATCCAAATGACATTTTTTATCATTTTTGGTAGAGTCCAAAAAATCCATTTTCTGATGAAAAACGATGACCCCGGACCAGTCGAACGTTGAAAAAATGGTCAATATTGATGAAATTTTAACATTTAATCTTTTGACTTTAAATGACGGTTGGATGTGAGTTAATACTTTTTCAACTAAAATAAGTGTGTTTAAAGTCATTTCTGTGCCTGAAATTGGTCAAAATTGAAGATTTTGAGTAAGCAAAACTCTGTAAAAATGGCAGTTTTGGTCACTGTGAGGGTTTAAAAAGTGGTTATTCAACATGAGGCCCGATCAAAATGACATTTTGAATCATTTTTGGTAGAGTCCAAAAAATCAATTTTCTGATGAAAAACGATGACCCCGGACCAGTCGAACGTTGAAAAAATGGTCAATATTGATGAAATTTTAACATTTAATCTTTTGACTTTAAATGACGGTTGGATGTGAGTTATTACTTTTTCAACTAAAATAAGTGTGTTTAAAGTCATTTCTGTGCCTGAAATTGGTCAAAATTGAAGATTTTGAGTAAGCAAAACTCTGTAAAAATGGCAGTTTTGGTCACTGTGAGGGTTTAAAAAGTGGTTATTCAACATGAGGCCCGATCCAAATGACATTTTGAATCATTTTTGGTAGAGTCCAAAAAATCCATTTTCTGATGAAAAACGATGACCCCGGACCAGTCGAACGTTGAAAAAATGGTCAATATTGATGAAATTTTAACATTTAATCTTTTGACTTTAAATGACGGTTGGATGTGAGTTATTACTTTTTCAACTAAAATAAGTGTGTTTAAAGTCATTTCTGTGCCTGAAATTGGTCAAAATTGAAGATTTTGAGTAAGCAAAACTCTGTAAAAATGGCAGTTTTGGTCACTGTGAGGGTTTAAAAAGTGGTTATTCAACATGAGGCCCGATCAAAATGACATTTTGAATCATTTTTGGTAGAGTCCAAAAAATCAATTTTCTGATGAAAAACGATGACCCCGGACCAGTCGAACGTTGAAAAAATGGTCAATATTGATGAAATTTTAACATTTAATCTTTTGACTTTAAATGACGGTTGGATGTGAGTTATTACTTTTTCAACTAAAATAAGTGTGTTTAAAGTCATTTCTGTGCCTGAAATTGGTCA